>NW_027420231.1:0-70123 GCF_009905375.1 Apium graveolens
TGATTCTGAGGAACCGGTTCCTGCTAGAGAACCTGTTGTATCTGAAGCTGAGAAAGAGATTTCTCAGAAGGATTCTGAAATTGGGGGTTCTAGGCTTCTCAAGAGGCTTAGACGAATGACAGGTCCTGAAACTCCCAAGGAATCCAAATCAACAAGGAAGTACAAGAAACAGAGGGCACAAAGGCCAGTTTCAGATGATGAAGAGGAAGCAGCTAAGGAAGGGGATCAGGAATCTTTGATCTCACAAGACAAGGAATTTGCTCCAGTCACTTCTTCTCCATCAACTCCATCTCAGGAAGCTGTATCTGACAAGGCTAACTCACCATCTGTGTCTCTTGTTGATCCAGGCACAAGTGCTGATATTGATGTTCAACACTTGGTTGTGTCTGAAGTATTTCTCTTAGAAGCTCCAACAGCAAATAATCCTTCCACAACACCCGTTACTGATGTTGTTCAAACTCCAGAGTTATCAACAACACCTTCTCTGCATCAAGATGCTGATGATTAGACTTTAGGTGAGCATCAGGATATGGCTGTTGATCAGAACTTAGTATCAGATCAACAATTAGAGGATGATGAAGCCTCCATTGTTACTCACACTGTTGTCTTATCAGAAGATACTGATTCTTTAAGTTCTGATGCTGCAAATGCTGGAGATACTGGTGAAGCTGCTCCAACTGTAGATGCTGATGAAGCAGGTCCTTCCGGACATACTCCTCAAAACACTCTTCCTAAGTCTGAACTGGTAAAGAAGTTTGTTACCGGGGATGCACCAGTACCTTGGAGTGAAACTCCTGCAGGTCAGGAGTGGACTAAGGAATGGAACTCAGTTTCATGTGTTCCAACTGCAATACATCTTGCTGAGCACTTGACTAAAGCTGATGAAATGTTAAATTCTGATGATTTAAAAACTCAGCTTAGAGTCACTGCATTGAGTACTAAACATCTACAAGGTCTTCATTCAACTACTCATGCAGAGCTACACAAGATTCAGGAGAACTTTATCAAACAAGAACAAGTTTGGAAAATTGATAAGAAAAAGTTCTTTCAACCTACCATTGACAGGATTGCTTATATTGAGAAAACTCAAGAGAAACAACAAGCTCAGATTGATGAAATTCTGACAAATCAAGCTTCTCAGCAATCGCAACTTACTGAAATCCAATCCTCAGTGGAATTACTTATCTCTCTTTTACTACCTGCTGATGCCAAAAAGGGGGAGAAGGTAATTAAGTCCAAATGCAACACTAACAAGACACTGCAAGGAAAGGATGATGGAAATGATGATCGAGGATACTCTGGAATGGGTAGCGGTCATAATCAAGGTAGAAGGTTTACATCAAGACAAGCTAGTCACAGGACAAGTTCTGATACTGGGAAAAGAATAAGTTCTGCTGCTGGTAAAAGGATAAGTTCTGATGAACTTCTAGATCTTGATGAGGAAATGTCAAGACAGTTATTTCTTCAAGAAAATCCAGGAATGGACTTGGAAAGTTTAAAGGAAGAAGAAGCTAGACTTAAATCAGAGAAAGTCACATCTAAATCTGAAGCTTCTGGTAAAAATTCACTTCCAAAACTCAAAGGCATTGTGATCAAAGAAAGGACACATACTGAAGCAACATTGGCTAGATCACAACCACAGATAGATCCAAGATCCAAGGGTAAAGAAAAGGTTGGTGAACCTATCAAGGTTTATGTACCTCCTGAGGAAGAAGAAATTACTGATGAAAAGGATGATCTTGCTCTGACTTCAAGAAAAGTTCTTAAAACAACCTCTGACATGGCTCAAGTTGTTCAGAGTCAAGAAATTGTAAGTTCTGATATTCAGAAGAAGCAAGTAACCTCTGACAGAGCTCAAGTTAACTTGATATCAGAAAAAAGATCAAAGACACTCCTACCAGGATTCACTAAAGCAAAACAGACTCAATCTTTGAAGACTACTGCAAGTGGTTTTGAAGCAAGAGTAGTTACTGGAAAGGAAGCTAAAGATAAAACTGGATTGGGAAGTGCTGATGAAAGAAGAGTACACAACACTACCAATGATCCAACTTCTTTGAGTGAACCAGGTATTGGAGCAACTCCTGAGAGATTGAATCAACTGGAATCTGTACAGATGGTTTACCATACCTACTTGAAAGAATACATCATGTTGTATTTCATGACAGATGGTAGGGTTTATCATATAAGACAAAATGCCATTCCATTGAAGTATTTTGAAGAATTGGAGCATGTACTTTTCTTACTTCAAGTGGATGACAGAATAACAGAGACTGCTGCAAACTACTTAAAAGAACAGATTCAGAGACAGAAGAGGCTTTATTCTGTTAAGTCTGACATCATATATGTTCCAAAGTACAGAGATCACAATGGTGATATTGTTGATATGAAGCCTAATACTGCACAGATCAGAACATATCTTGGTATTAAGGGACTTGAATTCAATCTGGAGTCTGACAAAGCTTATGTCATAAGACTAGATCAGGAGTTGAGAAAAGCAAAGATCAATGATCTCAGAGCTGCAATCTTTCAAACTGGTGAAGATACTGCAGAGCTTAAAGATGTCAAAAGGAGAATGATTGATGAACTAAGATATGCTGATAAATGTTTGTTAAAGAACTATCTCAGAACAAATCCTGACATCAGGGAGATCAGAAAATGATGAAGCCAAGTCGAAGATCTACAACTGCTTAAATTCTGATATTTATACAGACTGAAGTTGTTATCAGAAGTTGAAATTGGTAAAAGCTTTAAGGACTGTAAGTTGTAGTTATCTAGTCTAATTCTCATGCATTTGTACTTAATGTTTTTGACATCATCAAATATCTGTTAAACTTGTATATTATGTTAATTTACAAGTTGGGGGAGATTGTTAGATATATTTGATAATGTCATGGCTAATATGTTTTATGTTTAGCTTTCAGATCTTACTTGAACAGGATAAATCAGTACTTAACTGTTGATCAGTACTTATACTGGAAGTCAGGACTTAAGGATATCAGTACTTATATTATCAGGAGATAATCATCAGAAGTTAGATATCACAACTTAAGTGCAGAAAGACAATCAGATAAGGACAGTAGCTGATTAAAGGAAAGAAGATCAAGATAAACATAAGAAGAGATATGCATGAAGAAGGAATTCCGTGAAGAATGGAATACTTGGAAGAAAAGATATCTTATTGATATATTTTAGGAAGCAGAATTATATTCCATATTAATTAGCGATTATCTTGTAACTGTGAAGTATATAAACACAGACATAGGGTTTACACTAAAAGTGTTATCATTATTAGAGAAGATTATTCATTGTAACCCTAGCAGCTCTCGTGATATTTGTTCATCACTGAGAGGTAACAGTTCCATACTGTAACAGAGTTTATTGTTTCAATAAAGTTTGTTTTCTGTTACTTAAGTTCTTAAAGTTCGATTTGAGTGTACTATACACTGTATTCACCCCCTCTACAGTGTGTGTGTGACCTAACACATCCACTGTTACAATGAATAAAAAGAATCACAAGATAACGTATGCTTCCTCTTCTTCATTGTGGTGTGCTAAAACGGTCTTCTTAATCTTCTCTCCTTGCTCCTTGCTTGTTTTATTCTTGTTTGATACTTACTTGTTATTGTGAAACGTCTCTCAAGTAGGTTTATATAAGAGTCCACAAGAAACAGCAGTCTCAGAAGCCCAATAGAAATTGAATTATAAAAATCCAGAATATAAAATTACGACCCCAGGCGGCCGCCTCAGTTCCCACGCGGGCGCCTGCATCTCCAGGAGGTCACCTGCATATCCCAGGCGGGCGCCTGCACAGCTCTAGAAAAATTATCTTTCTGTTTCTGATTTTGCTGATTTTTTCGCACAACTCCCTGCAACTGATTCCAAGTACTCCCCTAGGCTTATTATGATGAAATCTCCCTAATTACGCAAGTTATACCCTGAAATGCAAAAACACTAGAAAAACGCATCAAATACACAAAATACTTGATTTTAAGACATCAATTCAAGCCATTATAAGACGTTCTAAGTGGTATAAAATGCCACTTATCAGTACCAATATTCCGTAAATATAAATAGCCAATACAATATCTTATTTTGTATAGATAATCATAAGAAACGGTAAAATTATATAATTTCCAAAGAAAAACCCTAGAATTTATCATGTTCTTCATAATCAAATGAGGATTCGAAGGCGTTATCGAACTCCGATTTGGGCGTGCAAGTAGTCGAATTGAAGCTCGTGACGAGTAGAATCAAGTTTCATAATCCATATTATTGCAGATTCAACAGGTTATTTACTGATTATTTTATTAAATTCGAATTTAATCATGATTAAATTATGACTTTTTGATTTTGAAGTCGTTTATGTGATTTGATGATTGCATGTTGTAGATAATTGAATTCTGGTCAATTTGGTATATTATATGTTGAATTTTGAGTTCAATAACATCTTTAAAATTGAGTTTGATTCTCGAATTTATGAAATAAGGGTTTATATAGTATGGATGTTCTTAATTGGAATTTAGGCATTTTTGATTTAAGGGTTATCGGTTGATTTGATTGTTACCAATTTATAAAGCATTTAAAAAGGAATCGATTAACGGTAGTTTAAAGTACAGAGGATTCGTGGGTTGTGCAAATCGGAAAAAGAAACGAGTTTGCCGGTGTTTAGGTCGAATTGGTCGGATTTTTAGTTCCAGCAATTATTTGTGTTATTTGTTGCTCGATTCATGTTCATGGAATGATTTAGAAAGAAAACCATACGTGAACCATGCCAAATGATCACGTTTTGGCCAAGAATGGAGCTTGGCCGAGGTTTTTAGTCGTCGGAATCTGGGAAGAACTCCGGCATGTTCTTTTTTCTTTTTTTATCATAGGTAACCCGCAGCTGCTACCCTTCGGGTATGCACTGGGTAAACCCTACGGGCTCACGCAATGGCCTGCAAACCACGTGAACCAAGGTAAACTGCATTTAAGCGATAGGCTCTGGCTCAGGAGGCATAATCATAAATTCTCCTCCCGTGGGATTCAAACCTGTGACCAAGAGGATAGTTCTTCCCAACCCGGTTTTGATCCATTTCAATTCTATTTCATTTTTATAAAACCGTCTCTAGGTTTTCTTTTTAAAATAAATTCAGAAATTCATTATTTAATTTCTAAAATTTATTTTTAATTCCAAAAATGCGGTTCACGGGGTTTGCAGGGTATTGCGTGAGCCCGTGGGGTTTATCCAGTGCGCATCCGAAGGGTAGCGGTTGCGGGTTCCCTACGATAATATATATATATATATACACATACATACATACACATACACATATATACATACACATACACATACATACACATACACATACACACATACATACATAGATACATACTCATATATTTTTATATGTCATCAATTTAACATCGTCCTCCAACATAATGAAATAGCCAAATATTATATTAAATTATATGAAATAAAAAATAATATAAACTGTTTATACACATATGTAATAATTAATTATGTGATATATAACGTATACTCCCACTGTCCCATAGGTTGTCAACATCGTTAGAGGGGTTTGTTGAGCAAAATAATTCATATGACAATTATGCCTCTACATTAATATCTATATAATATTTAATTCACCGCGTCATTCATTTATTAAAAATTATCAATTGTTATATAATTAATATGTGCATATATACATACATATATGCATACGATAAATATATGCATATATATAATTTAATACATGGACATACACACATACATACTCGTATATTCTTATTTGTCATCAATCTAACCCCGTCCTCCAACATAATAAAATGGCGAAATATTATATTAAAATTCAATGAAATAAAAAAATAAAATGAACTATTTGTACATATATGTACGATATATACTTCACCATTAATCATTCTATGACATATATCGTATACTTTCACAGTCCCATAGGTTGTTAATAACATCGTTGTTAGATAGAGAGATTTAAAAATGAATTATGTTAAAGAAAAAATTAAGAAAACGGGGGTAAATTTTGGAGCCATTATAGATATAATATGATATTTTTGAAAATGTTAACAATATTTTGGAACATCGCAAAATAGAAAGTTCAGTGACTACACTTACAGTAGTGACGTCAATGCCTATATCGTATGACTCATCAATCACATTTCTAACACATAAACGCATTAAATAATTAGAAAACAAATTAGTAATTATTTTATATTTAGAGTGATTGATATACATCAGAAACACGTAATCACTTGTATTTATTTTATTTTCTAAGTATTAACATATTACAAATACCATTTAATTATGAAGTGTCCAAAAATGTATTAACATAATCTATTAATTTTTGCGGATGCATCATTGCAAATATAACTCAATAACTCGTGCCCATATGCATAAACAAATAAATTATTAATCCATTAGGTAACAACATAAATATATCGCCAACAATTACGGCGAAAAAGTTTCAATTAGCACAATTTGGGGTGGTGTATTCATTTTAGATTTTAAAAGATCGATAATAATCCATGGATTTTAAAAAAAAAATCGTTGATTTTACTTGTTCTTGGATTTTGACGGAGTTGATAAAAAAATCTTGCAGAGTCTTGCTGATTTTATGAAATTTTCAAAAATCTTTCAAAATCTCATATATTTTAATGAGATTTCAAAAGTTTAAAAATGAACTAGCAAATCCATTAAAATCCACCACTTTTTCAAATAAAAAAATCCACGTACTTTTAAATACCATCAGATTTTGATGGATTTTTAAAAATCCAAATTGAATACCACCAAATTTCGGTAGACTTTTTAAAATCCAAATTGAATACACTCAGATTTTAAAAGACATTTTTAGTCTCTATTGAATACCGTCAAATTTTAAAAGATTTTTTAAAATTCAAATTAAATATATCTCGATTTTAAAAATTCAAAAAAATACTTTAAAATCTTGATCGAATACCCGTAGATTATGTCCTCCATTAGAGCTAGTTTTATTACAAATAAGCCAAGTTTATTTTTTACTAATTTATGTAACTCTTTCCCTCAAGCAAAGGGAAGCGAGAGAAATACAGGGCTCCAATTATTTCACACACCCTGCTTTTTATCAGTTCTTCTTCAAGCAGAGTAAGTAAATTTTATTATTTTCAATTGATTTTTATTTTGTTTTGGATGTTTCTGATCTATACATACATTTTAACATTCTCTTTATATGTAAAGATTGAATCTTTACAACAATTATGCACTCTCAGATCCAACCATTTTAATCTTTCTTGATTCATTCATAAAGATTTGTGTTTTTTTGTAGCATCATTTTATATTTTGATTTGTTCTTCATAATTGAATCTTTATTTAGTGAAATGGGTGTTTAGGGTTTTAGCTAAATTTTATTTTTGATGTGTAAATAGTTTAATTTTTTTTATTTTGATTTGTTCTTCCTGATTGAATCTTTATTTAGTGAAATGGGTATTTAGAGTTTTAGCTTAATTTAATTTGTGATGTGTTTATATAGTTGAAATTTACTTTCCTATGAATTTTACCTTGGTATAAGTAGTTTTAAATTTTGGGTCTTTTTTGTTTCTTTAGATTTCGATTCGAGTTCTTATGAACTGTGAAGTATAATTTATTTGGGGGGTTTAGTATGGCTGAAATGAAATATGGATATCCAACTACATATCTTCATTTCACTGTGATGTATACAGACCTTATATAAGGTTTTATGTAGTGTTTCTTATTGGGGTTTTGTCGTGGTGATTGCGATTGTGTATGGATATTATTTCCGACTTCATTGGGATTCCTAAGTTATGGATGTTTTTATTTGGATGAAGTTATGATGTTAGTAACCAAGCTATCTGAATTTTCACTTCATTTTAGCATTGCAAAATTGAGGTCGTAAGTTGGAGTGGGAGGAGATGTTAACATTGTGTTCCCTTAGTTAGCTATTTACGGGAACGGTTAACTGTTAATTTACTGTATTGATATGTATGATGTTTGGATTTAGGTCTATTTGGGTATAGATGGCATCAAAATTGGCTCAATTAAAATCCAAGGCATGCCAAGCCAAACAGTTTGTGGCCACGCACGGAACTTCATATTACAAACAGTTGTTGGAGCAGAATAAACAGTACATTCAGGAGCCAGCCACTGTGGAGAAATGCAATGAGTTGTCCAAGAAGTTGTTGTACACTCGTCTTGCCAGGTTATACTTCATTTACCCTTTGCTACTCTTTGGTGCTTTAATTTTTTCCCTGTGTCTGTGGGATCACGTACATGTATAGGCTGTTCCAAATTTCTAGTGTCCATAGAGTCAACCTGCCTATATGCGAACCTCTACAAATGTATTGAGATTTGAAGCCATGTATTATGCTGTATTGCACAAGTTGGAATTATACGTGGTCTTGGATTTTAATATAAGTTCAAGATATAATTCTATCTTTTGCCATTCTGTCCTGCCATGGTAGTACTAGTTTATATATGTTCTTCATTGTTTAGCATGTAAATAATGATATATGTTATGCGTAATTAGATAGACCTCCAAAAGTTCATTCGTTTGCTTATATAGAGTTTTGTGATTCTATGAGTTTTATTACTTAGATTTATTATTGATTTGCAAAATCCTAGGGGATACCTTATTTTAAATTCAAATTGCAGCGTCTGGTCAGAAAATATATTAGATTGCTTGCAAGTGTATATCAGTAAACAATAATTGTGATGACCGCTGAAGAGTTTAAATGGTTAATCTCTTTTTGGTAGCACTTTCTGTATCATTTTCTTGGTTAGATATGACTGTTCTTGACCAGAAAAACTTCATAGATCATCTCTGTTCGCTGAGCGGGTTGCTTATTTTGGGAGTAGGGGCTGTTGTTTGGGGTGTTGAACAAAGGTAGAGAAGAAGCTTTATATAATGCTTCTGTTAGAAAATGATGATTGCAACTTGCAAGTACCGGGATTGGAGTGAGTGACTCATTGCAGTAGTCCGTGCCCAAATATATTATGATGTATATAGTGAATCTTATCTAATTATTGCATGGATGAGAAAATCAAGTTTCAGATAATTATGCATTTTATATCATACCAGTATGTAATTGAAAGATAAGCTACCACCTTAATTTCTATTATCAAGTATAGATGTAAAAAGGTATTAATTAGCATTATTGACCTCTTTTATTTATTATATTTCAGTATTCCCGGTCGTAACGAGGCAATGTGGAAGGAAGTCGATTATATAAAGCAAACATGGAAGAATAGGAAAGACTTGAAAGTGGAAGATGCCGGCACTGCAGTTGTGTTTGGATTGGAGTGTTTTGCATGGTATTGTGTCGGTGAGATTGTTGGAAGAGGATTTACATTTACTGGTTACTATCCCTGAAGTATATGATCAGTTCGGTTGAAAGTCATTGTTGACAATTAGTTGTTACGATCTTCCTTTCATCACTAGTGCAAGTCGCTGGCACTAATAGAGGCAAGATTTTGCATTGTTTCATACTAATATTTTGAGCAAAGAAAACAATGATAGATTTTGTTGCTGTAATAATCTATACCCGGCGGCCGGCAGTATCATATCCCCTTGCGGGAATGCTTTTGCATTGATCTTGTTGATCCTTGTATTTTGAAACTCTTCCTATTATTTTCAATTTGCAGCTTCTTATTTATCTTAGGTATGGTTAATCGATTCCCGGACCATTGACTATATAATATTACAGTCAATATTCTTTTTGTCTGTGAGCATTAATGTATATTACAGACACTGAGGATAGACACCAAATTTGTTTAAATTGTGTAGTACCAATATTATTACTACAACACAAGATTCTTAAATACCATTGTTCAATTTGTTCTCAACACTGGTCATAAGTAAATTCCATAATAATCATTATTCATCATAGATTACATGGCAAAATGATGGCTAAATTTTATATAACATAGCCAAATTCCTTCGTATTACAAAATAATAAAAAAATCGCAATTGTCACCATATTTTGGTAATTGGTCACCTAATTCAAAGCTGGATATTAAATCTGGCCCCAAGTTCCGATCCAAAAAACTCACCCATCAAACACAAAGTTAATTTAAAGGAAGAACATTTTTGAATATATTTAATTAATTAAATGATAATAACTTATAACTATGAAGATAATTAAATAAATAATAAAACCATTATGTTGACATTCGAATGTAGCAAAACATTTTTTTTGCTAAATTAATATTTATTATTTAATGATTTGATTTTTTTAAGTCAGCTTAAAAACTTCTGATACTAAAAGGGGTTAGTGAGAGAAACAGAAAGCTCGAAACATTTCACTTTGCTCTTCCAAGTTCCAAGTAAGAATCTTTATTCTAATTAATCAATTCATTTCATTTAATTTTTAATGGTTTTGATATGTATTTACCTTAAAGATTGTACCTTTATATGTATTCACTCGAATTAAGCTATTAATATTCATCTTTCTTGATTAATGCATATGAATTTTAATTTTTTGGGTAAAAAATTGAATCTTTTAGTGTGCTTTTTGGTTTTAGGGCCTGATTTAGTGGAATAGGAATTAGGTTTTTAGCTGATTTTTATTTTCTGAAGTGCTTAAATAGTTGAATTATTGTATATTGTATGAATTTTTTAATTTCAGCCTGATGCATTTAGTTTTACATTTTCGGGACAGTGCCGTGTTCTTTAATTTTTTTAGCTTATAATTCAACATCTCATGGGGCGTAATTTCGTTTGGGTTTTGTCTCAGTGATTGAAAGGAATGTATCCAGCTCTATCTCTGCATATCATAGTAATGTATATGGGTTTTTTCAAAAAAAAAAACTTTTTTACGCTCTTTTATGTAGGATAATTTTGTTCCAGTGAATGTATATGGATATTTTATCCGGCTGTATTGTGTCTGGATTTTGAGTTATGAATTGGGGACTTGGATCCACTTCATTATGGATGTTTATCTTTTCAGCTGTGGGTAGTGTAGCTTTTTATTTCATGTGTTTGGTTCGAAGGTTGGTTTGGGAGGCAGGGAGGGGTTATTTTATTGCTAAATATCGGATTTTCTATTTAATCTGTGCAGTTGAAATGGTTATCGATGTTATTACTATGAATCTATGATCTATCAATTAGCTATTTGCTGGAACCATCGGCAGCTGAAATACTACTGTATTAATTTTATTTATGTTTGTTTTTTAGGCTGATTCGGGGAATTGATGGCATCAAAACTGGCTCAATTGAAGTCCAAGACATGCCAAGCTAAACAATTTGTTGCCACATGTTGACGGAGGAATTTGGTATCAACAAAATTTGAGGTTCGTCGCCGGAATCAAGATCTATGATGGTGGTTCTTCGCCTGAAGTGAGCGGAGTATGGTGGTTGTGATAAATTGGGGGCTGAGATTGCTTAGGGTTGGTGGTGGCTCCTTATGGCTCTCGCTTCCCACCCCTCACAATTTGCCTATGTATCCCTATTTATAGGGAATCAAGCCCACGTAGTTCTTGGGGAACAAGAAATCTAATGGGCTTAGACTTCTTATTCCCAGGCCCGATCCAGAATCCATCTTCCGCTAGCTTTAGGAATGTCCAACTATGAGGCCCAACCGCGAAGGCCCAAGGCTCGTTTGTAATCGCAGGAGTTCACGGATAATGCATCTCCCTGCGCAAGGATAACATTCCACTACAGCTAACTCCCTTGAATTACGAACGCAGGTATAACCACGGTTCACCCCAAATGCCAGACGCGTCCCTGTCCCCCGAATGAGGATAACCCACCAGATAGCAGGACAGGTGATCCCAAGCTCTTGGGTGCAAAGTGCAGGATGACTCCAAAGTTCTCCAACGAGGACACCCGTTGAATACAAGAACAGAGTTCCCAAAGCACACACCAAAGTTAACCCCGCATCCCCAACGAGGACACCCGTTGAATACAGGAGGAGGCCTTCAATCATCAGGCATACCCCTGGAGGCCTTCAAGCTTTTCACGGACATCCCCCTCCTTGACCGTCTCAAGGAGGGAATTCTTCAAAGAGTACCTGCAACAAATATGTTAGTGAAAATAATCCTCCATTGCTCCTTCCACGCTTGTCTTGCTTTAAACTTACTCTTGATCATGCATTCTTCACACATAGGACGCGTCCTGAACGATTGGGCGCGTCCTGACGCTACGAACTCCACATATTGCTATATCTTCCAAGTATCTCTATTTGCTTTGTCTTGAATGAGAACAAGCTCAACCATCCCAAAGTGTGCATCTCCAGGAGGCAGGACGCGTCCTCCCCTTGTAAAGTACACATATTCTCCTTGCATGACAACCTTATTACCTGTACAGCTCATCTCATTATTTTTACTTATCAGGGCGCGTCCTGCGCCTTGGGCGCGTCCTCCTCCTTTCAATGTCTTTCTCCTCATCTCTTTACATGACAACCCAAAATACAGCCTACACAATCATGGATGCATCCTACATATACAGGGCGCGTCTTCGCTTCATACAATGTAGACCAAATTATTCATCTTCTTGCCCCAATTCAATTCCAATTGACCCGTATTTGACCCGAGATGATCCAATACCAAATTTTGGCTATAACAACTACCCCCCGAATTCCATATGAAGTTGGAAACAAAATTGGAATTCTAATATCTACATCCAAGCAAAAATTTGTGTCATCCTCCACTTGTATGAGTATGCATCTTCTGCATCTTCCTCTATGAAGGCGCATTCTCAATTAAGGCCGCGTCTTCGGAATCTTATCCTCCTTATTGACCATGACGGCGCGCTCTCACTCTTTGCCGCGTTCATAATTGTCATTCACATTTCTTCCTGCCTTCACCTATGAATACCCCTTCTCTTTTTGATAACTTTAACCTTGGTTTGTCTAGACAGGTTTACCACTTATGTACCATATATCTAAGCTTACATGAGTTAACTCTGCGTAAGAAACAAGAGAATTTGTACAAAAGCGTGCACCTCACATACCTTGGAAAAGCACAATCCATTAACAAAGGTTTGAGGATTCTCTAACTTTTTCATCCCAATATTGGTCTCCCATGAGCACGCCTTAAACTGAAAGGGTCATCATATGAGGGCGCACTCTAAGGAAAGCGCGACCAGAATAAAACACTAGCTCTCTGATCTTCAAGTAATAAATAATCTTTGACGCAAGGAGGATGTGCCTTGTTGGTGATAGTGATCCTTCCACCGATGACACAATACCATTCTATATTTGATTTCCTGCTTCTTTCCAAATCATGACTCCAAACCGCTGATCTCATCTTTTCCACAAATAGCATGATTCATTTATTCAAATCAAAGTCAAAACTTTTACAATCTTCTTCAATCATCTATTTTTAGAGGGCGCGCCCTTTAAAGAGGCGACGTCTTCATCAAATAATTAATATCATTAGAGGGCGCGTCCTCTTTACGAGGAGCGTCCTCCTCGATGAGAGGAGCGTCCATGTCGACAAGGGTATCATTATTGGAGGGCGCGTCCTCTATGAGAGGAGCATCCACCTCCACAAGGGGAATCACCCTTGGAAGGCGCGTCTTCTCTAAGAGGAGCGTCTACTTCGATAAGCTAACATCCTTGGAGGGCGCGTCCTCTCTAAGAGGAGCGGCTTATCTCGACAAGGTCTTCATCTTTGGAGGGCGCGTCCTCTGTCAGAGACGCATCCTCCTCGACAAGGGTATTCATCCTTGGAGGGCGCGCCCTCTGTCAGAGACACATCCACCTCGACAAGGGAAATCATCCTTGGAGGGCGCGTCCTCTGTCAGAGACGCATCCACCTCGACAAGGGAAATCATTCTTTAAGGGAGCTACCTCTGTAAGAGGCGCGTCTACCTCGACAAGCTAACATCCTTGGAGGGCGCGTCCTCTTTAAGAGGAGCGGCGTATCTCGACAAGGTCTTCATCCTTGGAGGGCGCGTCCTCTCTAAGAGGAGCGGCTTATCTCGACAAGGTCTTCATCCTTGGAGGGCGCGTCCTGTCCAAGAGGAGCGTCTTATCTCGACAAGGTCTTCATCCTTGGAGGGCGCGTCCTCTCCAAGAGGAGCGTCTTATCTCGACAAGGTCTTCATCCTTGGAGGGAGCTACCTCTGTAAGAGGCGCGTCTACCTCGACAAGCTAACATCCTTGGAGGGCGCGTCCTCTGTAAGAGGAGCATCTACCTCGACAAGGGTCTTCTACAAAATCTCCATGTAACAAAACTAAATCAAAGATCAATATTTTTAGAAGGCTTTTATCTTCAACAAAGCTCAAGCGATACAGAAACTATCTCTTGTTGAAACATCTCCCAACGAGGCATCTCACGAAGTGGCATCTGATAAAGGGCATCTCCCTCTCAGAGATATTTTCTTGAAGTTGAGCGTTTCCTTAAACATGAGTATTTTTCCGACCTTAAGCATCTCTCTTCTTTTTAGGAAAAGCCATGTACCTTACTCATGTGGCAATATGTAACACCACAGAACTAATGAGAGGTAACCTACCCCCCGAGCGTGCACCTTGTCAAAAGTACTTTGTAGCCTCATCTTCCTCATCTGAACTAATGCAACTCCCACATTCCCTTTTTGCTAAAGACAACCAGATGACCTTGGTAGTCATATCGAAAGAAGAAGCCTTAACATATGAGCCAGATATGCTCAGGGCGCGTCCTGAAAACTCACTCAGATTATTGAGGATGTGAGGGCGCGTTCGCTGAAACTAAACTCTCGACATACTAGGAAGATCATTGTACTTCATTCGCTTCTTTATAAATCATGTATGTAATGCCGAGGAAGATCACATGGGTATTTCAATGAAGGCGCGCCTTGAGAGAGATAGCCTTGGAGAGTTTACTTATAACTGTTGAGGATATAACATTATATCCTTAGATGGAGGAGCTCATTCATGTCCTGGGGCCTCACCTTGACAATCAAGGGGCGCGTCCTAGGATTCATGGTACCTCTAATCTGATAGATTCTTTTCTCTTGAAGTTCCAATATTAAGATTCTCCTTGTGGTCAATAAAGTTCACCTCACCATCAATATTTTTTTTTTCGAGGGCGCGCCTTAAAGAAAGGGCGCGTCTTGAAAGATGAGGAATTAGTTCCAGTCGAGCCATTCTTCAAGTAGTGACTATAACTCATCTGATTATCATGACATCTTCATTGAAAACTTTCATAGACTTTTTCTTCTGAGGGCGCGCCCTGGGAGGGCAATTCTCCACTGAATGTTTCACATGCAGAGGGTGCGCCTTAATATATTGTGACGCAGCACTTGGTAATTCATGAGATTTTTTCCTGATAAGATTTCCTACCTACAATAAACACAATTAATATGGAGCTTGGAATGTTACCTGGAGGACGCGTCCTAGAGGGACGGACGTGTCCAGTCGGTGAATTTTCCTGGAATTTGCTGAAAGTCATCTGGGCCCCAAATTTTTTAATCAAGGCGCGTCCTAAGAGTTTTTGGGGATTTTCTCCATGCAAATCTCTTTCCCAATCCTCTTCCTGCACAAGTCCCAAAAACAAGTAATGGAAAATACAACGAAACTAGTTGAGTGTTACCTTGAGGGATCTTGTTAAAGGCGATGACTAGCTCATGTTAGTAATGCCTTCTTGGAGTGTTCTCCTGCCGATCGTCCTCAGATTTGCGCCTGATTAAGTCTTCTGGACTGAATAGTGTTCTCAAATCTTCTAAATCAAATAGAATTGTTCAGTCTTCTCGTTGGAATAGGATTCTCCAATCTTCTAAATGGAATAGGATTCTTCAATCTTCTAATTAGAACATGATCCTCCTATCTTCTAGATAGAATAGAATTCTTCAATCTTCTAATTAGAATAGGATTCTTCAATCTTCTATACCAAATAGGTTTCTCCCAATCTTCTTAATGGAATGGGTTTCTTGCAATCTTCTAAGCCAAATAGGATTTTTTGGTAAAAATTCGTAGCTGCTGTTTTCCTCTGTTTCCGGGCTTCTCAACTTGGATTGTCCTATCCATATCATCTCTGAATTAAAGAGAATTCAATAAGCTTCGCGTAGGCTGTAAGATCGTTCAAATCTAACTTACGGAACTCGAGATACGGCCCAAACAGTGTAAGCAAATCGCTTAACCCACCAAATCCGAATTTTTCATCTAACTTTGCTCCTTTGTGGCCATGGTTGTAAACTTCAACCCTCATGGCTGGAAATCATCATCCATGGATCTCCCTCGTGGCTGTGGATACTACATTCAAATCTCCTTCGACCCCCTGGCCAAAAATATTTATTTTACAGATCTCCTTCGTGGCCGTTGTATGCAACTCCTCCGTGGCTATCCTTCAATTCTTGCGTCAAAGAACCTTCATCATGACGAGACATCTCTTCCTCCTGAGATTATGATCTTGATGAGCACCCCTCCTTCTAGCGCCAATTTGTTGACGGAGGAATTTGGTATCAACAAAATTTGAGGTTCGTCGCCGGAATCAAGATCTATGATGGTGGTTCTTCGCCTGAAGTGAGCGGAGTACGGTGGTTGTGATAAATTGGGGGCTGAGATTGCTTAGGTTTGGTGGTGGCTCCTTATGGCTCTCGCTTCCCACCCCTCACAATTTGCCTACGTATCCCTATTTATAGGGAATCAAGCCCACGTAGTTCTTGGGGAACAAGAAATCTAATGGGCTTAGACTTCTTATTCCCAGGCCCGATCCAGAATCCATCTTCCGCTAGCTTTAGGAATGTCCAACTATGAGGCCCAACCGCGAAGGCCCAAGGCTCGTTTGTAATCGCAGGACTTCACGGATAATGCATCTCCCTGGCAAGGATAACATTCCACTACAGCTATCTCCCTTGAATTACGAACGCAGGTATAGCCACGGTTCACCCCAAATGCCAGACGCGTCCCTGCCCCCCGAATGAGGATAACCCACCAGATAGCAGGACAGGTGATCCCAAGCTCTTGGGTGCAAAGTGCAGGATGACTCCAAAGTTCTCCAACGAGGACACCCGTTGAATATAAGAACAGAGTTCCCAAAGCACACACCAAAGTTAACCCCGCATCCCCAACGAGGACACCCGTTGAATACAGGAGGAGGCCTTCAATCATCAGGCATACCCCTGGAGGCCTTCAAGCTTTTCACGGACATCCCCCTCCTTGACCGTCTCAAGGAGGGAATTCTTCAAAGAGTACCTGCAACAAATATGTTAGTGAAAATAATCCTCCATTGCTCCTTCCACGCTTGTCTTGCTTTAAACTTACTCTTGATCATGCATTCTTCACACATAGGACGCGTCCTGAACGATTGGGCACGTCCTGACGCTACGAACTCCACATATTGCTATATCTTCCAAGTATCTCTATTTGCTTTGTCTTGAATGAGAACAAGCTCAACCATCCCAAAGTGTGCATCTCCAGGAGGCAGGACGCGTCCTCCCCTTGTAAAATACACATATTTTCCTTGCATGACAACCTTATTACCTGTACAGCTCATCTCATTATTTTTACTTATCAGGGCGCGTCCTGCGCCTTGGGCGCGTCCTCCTCCTTTCAATATCTTCCTCCTCATCTCTTTACATGACAACCCAAAATACAGCCTACACAATCATGGATGCATCCTACATATACAGGGCGCGTCTTCGCTTCATACAATGTAGACCAAAACCTAATTATTCATCTTTTTGCCCCAATTCAATTCCAATTGACCCGTATTTGACCCGAGATGATCCAATACCAAATTTTGGCTATAACACCACACATGGAACTTCCTACTACAACCAGTTGTTAGAGCAGAATAAGCAGTACATCCAGAAGCCAGCCACTGTGGAAAAATGCAACGAGTTGTCCAAGAAGTTACTGTATACCCGTCTTGCCAGGTTTTTCTTCGTACCCTCTTTTGCTAGGCTCTGGGGATTTTTTTATACCTTGGCATTCCTGTACATGTACAGGCTGTTTTAAATTTTAAGCGTCCATAGAATCAGGCTGCTTGTATTTGAAATTTTATACATATGTGTAGATCTTAACTCATGTATCATTTCTTATTTCTCTTGACATGATCCGTCAAATTTCTTACACATCGAACTTTGTCTTCTTAAAGATTATACTTTTAGTTCTAGACGTATTTTTCTAATCTTTTGCTACTCTGTCCTGCCATGGTAGTACTGTCTGGACTATTACAGTAATTCATATCAACCTTTAATGTTTTTATATCAATAATGATAGTTGGTTTTGGTAAATCAAGTCTTCTAGAAGCTCATTAGTTTGCTTTATTGTTACTGCACAATTTTTGTGATTCTATGACTTTCATTTCTGTCCTGTCATTGAGTTGCAAAACTCTCTAGAAAGATGATCTTTTATATATAACCTACAGCTTTTCTTCTGAAATATATTAGATCATTTGCAAGCGCATATCTAAAATCAATAAATGCATTGAAGGATAAAGACTTTCCAGTAAGCTATGAATTCAAGATCTTTCAAGTGAAACATGTGGTTAAGGATTTAGATGCTGAATTCTATTTTATGCACTTGCTGTATTCTTCTCATTCCCCTTTTAAGGTGGACAAAAATATAGAGGATGAAATAGTGCTTCTAAATTAGAATATATGATGGATGTTTTTAAGGCACCTGAATTCAAAAGAATAAACACATTAATTTTTTGTTTAAGATGCAATATTGTTCTTTGTACTGGATTAAACTTGATTATTCAATGTAGATGTTTGGATAAGTATTTTTTCAGTGTAGATAGTGGATCTAATTGAGGTAGGTTGAGAATTGAGATTCTCGTGTTTCAACACATTTTATATTGTACTGATAAGCTTTTAGAAGAGAAGTACCCACATTATCTTTATTGAACATGTTATATCTTCCAGAAAGGTTTCTTAAGAGCATTATTGATCTCTTGTCGACCCTTTATATATTTTTATTACAGTATCCCTGGTCGTAACGAGGCAATGTGGAAGGAAGTTGATTATCTAAAGCAAGCATGGAAGAACAGGAAAGATTTGAAAGTGGAAGATGCTGGAACTGCAGTTGTGTTTGGGTTGGAGTGTTTTGCATGGTATTGTGTTGGTGAGATTGTTGGAAGGGGATTTACATTCACCGGCTACTATCCTTAAAGTATGATCGCTTTGGTTGAAAGAGAAATCATCAACAAATAGTTTATGAGCTTCCTTTCATCACTAGTGGTCCGGTCATTGACACCATAGATGCAAGATTTTGTACTTCTGCATACATTTTTTTGAGTCGAGAAACAACCTTGCTTGTGCTGCTTTAATAATATATATATCCGGCAGTATTACGTAGCCCTCAGCGGGTTGCTTTTGTTAATCGAATATGTGACCATTTGCTGTGGTTTTTGAAAAAGTCTCTATATTCTTTAAAATGCAGTTGCCCCCTCTTGCAAATGATTATTTTGTTGCATGCTTGAAAACAAAAATTATCCTCCGTCTCTCCCAATTTTTTTTAATCAATTCTTTTTTAATTTCAATGTGGTTAAAATGAAAGTTTAATATAAAATTATATCATAAATTTATTTTTATCGACTTGAATCAAATCATGTGACTGAAACTATACTTAAAAGTAATATTCATTTTCTAATAATTCTGGTAAATCCCAAAAATAAATTTAAAAAGGTACATAACTTGGTCAAATAGAGGGGGTAGACTTTTCTGCACCAATCAGAAGAGCCCAAACACGTACTTACAATTCATAAACCTTTGATCTCGATCTCCAAAGCCTCTGGAACTAACTGATGTAACTAACAATCCACTTTCAGTTTCATAGGTTAATATTTTTTTGTATACATATAAAATCTCGCGCGCAGCATAAAACAAGACCGGACAAACAAGATCGGAGAATGCTCCGGCGTATTTCTCCGGCAACATTATCACCTGCATCTATCCTCACCGTCATCATCTTGTCCTTTCTCTTCCAAATCGGACAATCCAATGAAAATTCGCAGGTACATGTCCTTTTCATTACAATATATGTATATATGTGTGTGTGTAACTGTGTGTTCTGTTTGTACAAATTCTAAATCGTGCGATGTTGTCTAGGAGGTGACATGCAGTACAACATGTGTGGCTCAAAATTGCAATTGTGAGTTCTGTTTTTTTTTTTACTTTTAATTAATAGTATAAGTTTTATGTTAGTTTTTTTTAATGGATTTAAGTATTCTGTTGCATTGAGCAATGTATATGATAGTTGTGACTTGTGCATTGTGTTTTAAGCAATTGGGATAAGGTACGGTAAGTATTGTGGAGTTGGATGGTCCGGATGTCCCGGTGAGAAGCCTTGTGATGATCTCGATGCTTGTTGTAAAGTTCACGATGATTGCGTTGGACAAAAAGGTACTCCTAATTTCTGTTATCGACAATTCAGATATTTTGATTTTAAGGTCGATTCTGTGTGGTTTTGTGACGTTAAACAATAATTGGAAGTCATGTGTTCAACTTAATTGAAGGAAATTGCTTGTTTATTAATAATATTGCTGCAGCATTTAATTAGGATAGTAATTGGAGGTAGAAGTGCTTAGGTCTTGTTATTGAGGTGGAGTGATTTTTTATGGTCGATGAGATTATATGTCTCACGATTAGGCTGATCCGGTAAGGCAAAAAGGATCAATATGATGTATCATTACGATCAAGTAGTGTTTTCACTTTGCTGTTTCGTCATAATCTACCCTCCGTTTGCTTGGGAATAATGAAGTTGTTGGGGATAGAATGAGATGTGTACTAATTTGCAGGAATTAATTCATATTTTTTCTACACAAATTTAAACTATAATTAAATTTAAATGCCACCTTCAAGAGTGTTTTGGTCATTCATTCCTCCTACTCGTATACTTCACAAAATTTATCATAGAAAATATGAAATGTCTCATTTTATTCAACCTTTCGTCCTGTACCCCTTCTCTTACATCTCTAAGCTCCCTTACATTTTGTAATCCCTTTCTGTCTAACCAAACAAGTTTTAATGGAAAGAAGACGATTTACACCGGGGGGGGGATAATTAGCCAGAATAATTTGTCCTTCTAATACTATACTCGTTTGTTAAAAATGCTATCGTGTCTCTTTTGACTTTACCCATACTTTCCTCGATGCTTTTTCCATTTTTATTACAAGTAAACATGATCAAATGGGCTCTCGTCATAGCGGTCCTTCTCTTAGCCTGTAAGAGGGTCAAGGCTTTTTGAAGGCAAAGTGTGATAATATAGCAATTAGGATTGTGAAGGGAACTTCTAAATTTTATTTCTTGACAAGAGGTGAAAGCTGAAAATTCATGTGCCATGTGATTAGCTATTATCTCTTTTTTTCTTGGTATAACATCTATTGAGGTGGTCTGGTCACGAGTCTTCAAATGCATAATGTTGGCGGCTTTATTTATATAGATCATATTCTTTAAACTGCAAGCTAGGAATTTCGAGTAAACATTAAACAGTCCCAAAATAATCAGGGGTAACGATATATATTTGTAATTAATGATAAACAGTTCTATAATATTAAAATCCTAGATGTGCCTTTCATTATCCATTGTTTCCTTCTATATTAAGTTAGTTGTATTGTTCCACACCCTCAAAAGTGAGAGTCCAATATGCTTTCCTAACCTTTCTAACATATCACTTATTAGGTCAAAAAGATGAAACCAATACACACTTATAATCGCGCATTTTTGTCATTTGATTGTGTTCGAAGGCTTGCTTGGTGTGATTGTCAAGTGTCTACTTGATATATGTGCTTGTCGGGATTTTCCCTGGTCCGTGCCCTATGCAGGAGACATATATGTGAAATGATACTATTATTTTCACGTACAGTAGATTAATTGTTAAAAATCTTCATCTTCAAATTCAATTGTACTATAACAGTATTCTCTCCACCCAGCAATGGCTGTTGTAACTACAACATTTCCATATTTCCAGGTATGAATAACATAAAATGCCATCAGAAGTTCAAGCGCTGCATAAAGAAAGTACAAAAATCTGGAAAGCCCGGGTTTTCAACGGTCTGTCCTGTCGACGTGGCTGTTCCTACAATGGATCAGGGTATGGACATGGCCATTATGTTTAGCCAGTTTGGCAACTCCAAGCTTGAACTTTGATTTAAATAACACACTCATTCAACACTTGAACTTTGATTCAGTATAGTCATTCTTTTCTGTAATCAACTATAAGAATTTAATATTGCAGTTTAATTTTAACGGTTGTTTAGCGTGGGCCTGATAATTAGTAACAGGACAAGAGGAACCGTGCTATTATTTCACTTTGCGTGTCCCTTATTATGAGGTGTATCTTTTAGACTTTAACTGCTAATTTGTGCAAAACTGCTAATTTGTGCAAGTTGTAGTTGTTGTTTCTTTTTACAATATTTAGTTAAAGTGGTAGGAGATGGTTTGTCACATTTAAGTCACGCAGCAGATGAAATATAAATAATATTTAAATAATAAATATTCCGTTTTAAATTATGGAATGAATATCGATTGCATTATTTTAGTACTAGAATATACTATCGAACATAAAAGATTTCATTTTACTTAAAAATATTGTAATTTACAAAGGACTATATGCTACTGCTATATTTTGTTTGTGAAAATACTTCTATACTTGTATACATATCATATTTTAAACATTGAAAAACAAACTACAATAATAAAAGACATAATGATAACTACTATCATGATAAGGATGGTAAAGATTTTTCCGATTGAATTCGATTCTCAAATTTTATCAATTTTTTTTTTACATATTCATTTATAAGCACATAGTAAAACCAATTATTTTATGAAAAAATGCATCATTAGGGATCAATTATTCTTGCTCGAAACCAAACATATATTATATCACTTGGAATTAGGACAGGAGAGTTAGTACAACTCATGACAGATACCACCTTTACAAATCCGTCAACATATATAATCCCATACTAACTGACACTATATTCTCAATTTTTTATTTCAAATATAAATCACCAACATTATTTATAGTTTTACGAAAATAAATAAATTATACTCAATCTTCCCCATTGTTCATAAATAATATTATTTAAAAATAAATAAATTATTAATATAATATCAAATTATATATTAACATTTATCAGATATTTGTTTATCAAAATTTAAGCAAAGATTATCGAATATTTATTTAATATGTAATGGGCAAAGTTTTGGTGCAATCCTGGGGTAAACAAAACGGAAGCTTCTAAGTAGTCGGAATCATTACAGAACTTAAGATTTCACACCCATCATTTCCTGTCTCTTTCATCTACTTGGTTTCCTCTTTTTCAACTGTCAATCTCGTAAATCAAATCATCCTTAATTAACTACATAAACACAATTAAATCACACACACAAATACATGTGTAATCACACAATAAAACTCACACAACTTGTATCTGTTTGACCTTAAACAATGCTTTCCAGGAGCTTCAAGTCCTCTCAGTGGTAATTAATTCACATAATCACATGTATTTTTTATATCTTTGTAATATGTTTTTATTGCTTTATTATGTTTGTGTGTGTGTGTTTTTATGATGATTTTTGTGTTTTTGATGATGAATTATGTGGTGTTTGATGCAGCAAGACGTCGTTAAAATTAGCGACGTCTCGAATAAAAATAATGAAGAATAAGAAAGGATTGCAGATGGTTCAGATGAAGAGAGAATTAGCTCAATTGCTTGATTCTGGTCAGGATCGTACTGCGAGAATTCGTGTATGTTTTTAATTTTTAATCTCGTGAATTATGTGTGAATTGAATTTGTGATTGTGTATTTGTTTTTTGTTTGTAGAATGAATGTGTTAATTTGTGATTAATGAATGGTTGTGTAGCCATATGAGTCGGAGAAGATGATGATGATGATGATGATGATGATGATGATGTTAATTTACGACTAATAATGTTAATTATCAAGTAAATGAATCATGAATATGCTATGGTTGTGTAGTCATATGAGTCAGAGATGATGATGATGTTAATTCACGACTTATAATGTTAGTTTACAACGTAATTTGTGTGTAAAATTTGTCTGGTGTATTGCGTAGAAGCCTTAAATTGTATGTAGATGTAATATATTGTACTAATTGTATAGGTGTCTGAGTCGGAGACTTTAGGTTGTAAGTTGTGTAGTGTAGGATTTGTGTACAGAGTTAAGTATTAGAGTCGTAAGTTTGTTACAAAGCTTTTGCCAAAAGATGGCCTTATCGGTTGTAATCTCTACATATATAAAAAGTGTGCTTCTATGTGCTCCTTTTTGCTTTTTCTTCCATAAGTTGTTGATAATGAGAGCTTTTGCTTTGGTTAATACAAATGGCTGCTTAGTTTTGTAGTCAATGTCATCTTTTTATATCATTGCAAAAAATTATACTTTAAGATAAACTGGATGAATGATTGAACATGATTTACTACTGTACTTGTTGACTTTAATAAGAGTTTTGAATTTTTTAGTGCTCTGATATAGCGGATTTCCTAACCACCCTTCCCCAAGTACATAGCTGTACCAATTATGGTTTTGTAGAAGGAGCCATGGCAGGACTAAAAAGCCATCTGAAATTTAGGTTGTTTCATGACCTGGAACCCACCCCCAAGTGCATTGCAACTGTCAATAGCACATGAACAAATAATTATAACAGAAAATGGGAAAACAAAACTTAGGTAACTTTTTTTAATTGGCCGATTATGTGAATTAGAAAACTGGTATAGTTATGTGGACTGTACCTCTACTAAGGTCTGGCCCATATCCTCTAGTAAACTAGCTCGAGGGGTACTCGTCACAGAGATATAGAAGCCACTGATAGAAAGAGAGAACTGGACATGCACAGTATTAAACAGTGATATCAGGTTATTAAACAAATATTAACAAAAACAAATGTATTAAACTACACATATATACATCTATTGCTTCTTCATTATTTAAATTATCGTACATGTATGTGAAACGCAACCAAGAGGAGTAGAAGAGTTTGTACTAAATCCAAAGACCTATCACACATGTCTTGATGTCTGAAACCAACTGTTAAATTTTATTGTAGTCTTATGTGTATATATATTGTATCTTTATTGCATCTTGCAACACTTCTTACTTTTCCATCACTTGTATTCAGGTTGAGCACTTAATTAGGGAAGAGAAGATGGTGGCTGCTTACGAGCTTATTGAGATTTATTGTGAGCTCATTGCAGCACGTTTACCAATTATCGAGTCACAAAAGTATGTATATTACTATCTTGAAAGATATTTGCATCTTTTTTCTCAAATTTTGCATTGGCTTGGTCTTTCACCTAATAAATGCGTCTGTTAATTTCCTTTGCTTCCGCCTTCCTGTATTGGACGCATTAAAAGATTAGTTCCTAGTGAATTTGAAAAGCACAGAAAGAAGTATATATTTAATTAAGTAAATCGCATGTCTTTTCTGTCAAGGAGTTATGGATCGATTTGAAATATATGAAGTGCATATGTAATGCGACCATGGAAGACTTGAAATAGTGGCATACTGGCATGTTAGATTGTTTACACATTGTAGAATTTTTATCGCTTTTGCATTAGTGTCAGAATTGTATCGAAAATGCTCTATTTTTAAATAAATAATTTCCTTATTACTATTTTCTGAAAGTGTATAAAGCAACGATTTGCTATTCATTGAGTTTCACTGTCAATTCGCAGGAATTGCCCTATTGACCTAAAAGAAGCAATTGCAAGTGTAATTTTTGCATCCCCAAGATGTTCAGACATACCAGAACTTATAGATGTTAAGAAGCATTTCACAGCAAAATATGGAAAAGAATTCACTAAGGCAGCTCTCGACCTTCGTCCAAATTCTGGTGTAGGCCGCATGGTAAATTTCTACCACTTGCTGATCACTTTGGTTTATGTATGCGGTCAGGGAGTAACATAACTGAGTTGAACATGTTTAATTTATTCCCTCTGTCACCATTATCTGTTTACACATTTCAGGTAGTTGAGAAGCTATCTGCAGTTGCACCAGATGTGCAAACAAAATCCAAAGTATTAGATGCCATAGCAAAAGAACATAACATCAATTGGGATTCTAAATCATTTGAAGAGAGAGAATCAAAACCTGCAGAGGATTTATTGGTAAGACATTAGTGTAAAAGTTGCCATGTCAGAGTTTCATTTGTTTAATTGCATTGGTATTTGTGGAGTGTGGTTGGTGTTGAATTTTGTCGAGACTCAATTATACTGATGACATGATTAATATATAGTAGAACTAGGTTATTAAGCCGCGCTTCGCAGCGGTCTTCTAAACTAATGTCCCGTTTTTTTTTTGTTTTTTTTGTATTTCTTATCTGATCTTGGTCACTATGAAATTATGGATAATAAATAAATATAATCCGTTACTCTCATTAAATATGTTTACACCTATGAGTCGGTCTCTCATTATTCACAAATCTAATATCATAAAATTAAATTATTTATTAGTCAATAATCAATGTAATATTTTTTCGATTTAATAATATAAAATTTTGAGAAAATTACAAAAAAAAAATTGAAACGATATGAGAGGCGCCACCTCACCGTCTTCGTCTTCCCCTTTACATCACTATAATATAATGATTTAAAAAAATATTGAGAGTTCATATTTATAGATATTTGTCTTCGTAGTATTTCATTGGCTAAAAATTAAAAGAAAAATTTTAAGAAAATATAATATAGTAAGTTAATTTTAGGAGAAATTGTATTTAAAATAAATAAATTTAGGACAATATCAAGATGGTAAGTTTATTTAATAGAAAGTAGAAGTTTTAGGAGAATATAATGATGGTAAGTTGATTTCAAAAATCTTAATGGAACATATTGTAGAAATTATAGGAGAGTATTACGAACGATGTTAATATATTTAGGAAAATATAAGGTAATTGTAGTTTTTGACATTTATTAACTCAAAAAATTGAGAAAATTAAAAAATAAAATAGAATGAGACGATTTGAGAGGTGCCACCTAAACGCCCCTGTCTTCTCCTTTATATAAGTATATTGATGATTTAAGAATATGATAAGTTGATTTAACTGAACAGAATGGACCAAGTACTTTTGAGAAGGCTGGTGAGATGCATGCAGTCTCCAAGATTCAAGTTCCAGATGTAAAAGCTGCATCTAGTCATGACAAACCTGTTGGACAATCAAATTTCACAGAGTCAAATTCTAGATCATCTTTAAATACTCCAAAGTATTCCTTTGCAGATCTCGGTGTTTTAAACCCAAACACTGGAATCAATCCTGACCTGAGATCCTCAGGTACATATTTATTGATCAGAATATTTAAATGTGATGTATGATTGGTTGATTATTTATTTTCTTTTACTTGTTATACTCATAAGCATTTGGATTTTGCATTCTTCTCAGGAAGCTGGGATGAGAATGTGGAATTTAGACAGTCTTTCGATAGAGATGATGCTTATTCGGATAGAAAACATTGGGATATTGAATTTAAGGATGCAACTTCTGCAGCACATGCAGCTGCAGAGGCTTCTCGAAGAGCAAGTATGGCTGCTAGAGCTGCTGCTGAACTTTCTACTAGGGAAGATATTACGAAGAAGTATTCAACTGAATCACAAAATTTAAATAGACACAATTCACGGGAAGGATATTATGCCGCAGGAAATGGTGAAGACTTAAACAGAAATGTTCTAGAGGAAGATAGAAGATCTAGTCAATCTTCTTCTCGGAGTTATAGCAAAGCTTCTATCAATGACGACAAATTTATGAATATGCAGAAGCCAGATAGATATTCAGACAATGTATCATTTAAAGAGACCCCTAGAGCAAAAAATGATATATTATCTCCGAAAAACAATCTCAATAATCAGTCTTTTGAGGGTGGAACTAAAAGAGTAAGTGGTTGGCAAGATGATTTTGATACTGAAAATGTTGATCAATTTGGAGAACCAAGCATGGGAAGACAACGTAATAGTAGTTCGTCTCTTTCCCGTTCCAGCACTGACACTGAAATTTATAATACCCTAGATCATAGCAACAGCAAATCTGCAGCTTCTGAGGACCCTTATGTTAAGAATTACCAAGAAAGTGTTCAGAATGGCGGTAAAAAGATAGGCTCGTATAATGACTATTTTGCAGCATTTGATGAATATGAGTCCAATGATGACAACCATAAGTTTGGTGAAGGACCCAAGTATGATGAAGGAGAGTCTACATCGTATGCTCCTTCTCCGGAGAGGACATCAGCCACCTTTTCCCAAACAAGGTTAGACTCCTGGAACCCCAGAAGGGACTCATATAATTCACCAGAACCAGTAATATCACAATCACATCTGTCTGCTGAAAACCTGTTCTCTCCTAGATTTTCTGAAAGCCCTGCGAAATCTATGAATCCTACCGAATCAGATAAAGTACCCATGACTTATGTTATGGATGCACCAAAATTTGATAGCGAAGATGAGTCGGATAATTCTACACATGGTGATGAGACAAATGATTCTAGAATGTATTCTCCAAACCAAAAAGTTTTCTCTCAGTACCCTGAACCAGCAAAGGTTGAGACTCAGGGATCAACCGGATCCTTGGCTTTCAAAGAGATCCATATACACGAGGATGATGTTCATGCAACCGGCTCAGTCGATGCACCGAAAGGTGATAGGTTGGCAACTCAAAACAGCATGGAGGGTGAAAATAATATGAGTTTTGGGGTTTTGACAGGTGGATTTCGAAACAAGGGTTACATGCATCCACCTTATAGGAAGCTTTCAGGTGATGCCTCATCTTTTCCTAAAGAAATGGCTAAACAAAATTCCAGTAGGAACTCTTCGCATTCCAAATTGATTAATACTGCAGAAGAAAAGCCAAGCTTCAGCGTTCTCACCACCCGTTCAGACTCTGCTGATGATTATGTGGACGAAGTTATCCAAAAGGCTGCTAGCATCAGAAAAGCTCCACAATCGCTGAAAGTGACCAAGAAGTCAAATTTCATGCCTCCAGTTGCCTCTTATTTTGACGACGATGAAGCTTCCACAGAAGATGTTCCGGAAAAGACGTTTCCCAACAGAGATCACTTGGTAAGTGGAGTGTCTCGAAGGACAAAAGCCAGTAATGAAAGACAAACCGGTAGCAGTAACTATATTCCCGAGTCTGTGGTATCAGTAAACCTCCAGTCTCATAATGAAATAAAACCCAATAGCAGTAATTATGGTGCATCAACTTCAACCGAGCTCAAGTACCAAAAGAGTATGACCTCAAGTCACACTGGTAGGGAAAAACAGCCTGGTGCCACAGCACAAGCAACTTCAAAGGAAACGCCAGTATCAAAGACATCCACACGAGAGGAGAACTTCAAGCGGTCAGCAGTCGGACAACCATCCAGCCCGTACAGACACACAGAGCCAAAAAATAACCTTGAAAATGTACAGATACCGACAGTAAAAGCAGAGCCACCAAAGAAAGAGGAGCCTTCCAAGAGAGCTAGTCATGTCCATCCAAAGCTTCCAGACTATCAATCTTTAGCTGCACATATGCAGTCTCTTCGGTCGAATCGTCACTGAAGTATACTACTGACTGTGTCTGCTTTTGTTAATACCTTGAAAGTCTTTGTGATTGACATTCATTTTCTCTTGCTACTATAGCATAGATTGAATATATACATACATAGTAATGTAGTATAAAGAAAATTCCAATTTTTGATCATATTAATATCAATATGCTACTGGCGGCTCATTCAGGATCTTGGAGTGTAAAATACTACATAAATATATTTATAAATGGAATATACTTATTTCTCTTATTATCAGGAACAATGTTGAAAGTTCTAACATTTCTATTATTATTATTATTGTTAACAAATTATACTATTAAGTCATCTTTTGTTTGACGAGATTATAATCCTGGAGATATTATCTTATTCATTCTAAATTTGAAGCATTATCATTTTATTCCATGAACCTAGAAGTCTAACCATTTATTTGATTTTCTTCTATAGAACTATTATACCAATTTATTTAGATATACTTGAAACTGAGGTAAGTTGATAATAGTATAAATTTACATAAAAAAAATTAAAAATATATATGAATTAATAAAGGCCTATTATAATTGTTTTGCTTATGACCCGGTCCCCGAGTAAGGTACTCGAGACGGCCCTGATAGAGAGATGTTCTCTATATCATATGGTAGTGATATACAATTATACATGGATCCTTGTCGATTACGTTACAGTATGACCAATTTTTTCCAAAAATAGAATCTCATTTTACACGATGAATAATTATTATTTGTCTTTGATTGAGTGAACCTAATGTATTTATTACAATATTTCAGTTCATTCAAGTGTCATTTCTAACGCAATCAGGTACCACCTCCCTTCATCCAAATTTCTGCTCCTTATATTGGCATCAGGATCCCTGTATCACACACACGTATGTGAATTGTAGCTAGTTATCTTTATGAAAATGTTATTTCTTGAGCATATTTTTAATTGCCAGAGCTATTTGTAGCACTAGATAAAAGATATGCTACAAATTATGCATGCAGCGGCTAATGCAACACATATAGCTCAGCTCCGGGAATTGAAAAAATGTTCCCTTATCATATTTGTTTTTATTTACTTATAGTTCTCTGTCCAAATGAATCCTGCTTTAGTCTCTCTTGTAGTAAAAAAAAAATACTGTAGAAAACCCATGAGCCAAACTAGACAAACGTCTATGCTTGTTTTGGTTGATTGTCCAAATGAATCTTTGTCTATGATTACTTCATTTGGTTCAAGTGTATGCAAGAGATAAGTTGAAAATTTGAGGGAAAGATTGAATCTTTGTCAATGGAGTTGCCTGTTTCTTTATCTTCCTTTTTCTGAATTTTCTTTGGAAAACAGAAACCAGAGACGATATCGAGAAGTGCTTGTTTAATTTGTTCTATTCCTGAGATCATAATGCACCAATTTTTTAGTTGTACTTGTACATACTAATGGGTTGGTCAGCTGACATACGATGGATGATGTACAATTTAGCCGGTCAAAGAACATATAATAATAGAGCAGGTTGTGTTGGATGGTTCGGTCCAGATAAAACTGAGTATTTGTGGACATTTTTGTTTTATATACTGTTAGATAGGTTGGACATTTTTGGTCTAGATAAAAGTAGTGTTTGTGGACTTTGAATCTTCACAAATAAAAGGCGACCAAAGAAATCGAGGAAGCAATCATGTCACAGTGTAGTGTATTGCTTACTATGAAAGTTTAACGCCTCTCTCTCAGTATTATAAGTACAGCGATCTACAAAAGTGGCACCAATTGTTTTGTGAACATATGTTACTCCCTCCATCCCAAAACGTAAGTGTCTTTGACTTTTTATGTGTATTTTAATGCGTATAAAAATCATTGCTATACTTGATTTTTTTTAAAAAAAAAATCTTAAATTAAAATTTAACATGTATATTTTTATTTAGAAAAAACAATTTGAAAAATAATTGCATCTTAAAATACGCGTAAAAAGTCATAGATACTTGTATTTTGGGACGGAAGGAGTGTACGTCATATAAATTGTGTGATCTGATGTGTTTGATGATAATGCTTTTGTGAGGTTTTGCCTGTATGCAGATTAGCATCCAGTAAATTTGTTGCACTATATCTTTATTTGTCTTCAATGTTGTGAAGCTCATATTACAAATTAGCGAGAGTAATGGAAAACAAAAAGAAGCAAGTACCAATCCTCACCAAAGGTTTATTGCAGAGCCCAGAGTTGTATCAGGTACTAATCTAATATAGCATCATCGTATTTATGTCTCTTATTATCCATTTGGCACGTGGTAAAATTACCGAAGTTAAATATTCCATGACTGTGATGCAGTATATCCTAGAGAGTAGTGTGTACCCGAACGAACCAGAGCCTCTTAAGGAGCTAAGAGCTGTTACAGCAACTCATCCCTGGTAAATTTATCTTCTGTCAGTTATTATTACAGGCTAAAAAGAATAGGTCTTATGCTTCCGGTACTAGTTCTTCTTTGTTCAGTTATCATGCAAACCATCAGAATAGTCTTAGGCTTTCCCATGGTATCCTAGAATATTTCATGTTTCGGTAATAATGATTTCTTAATTAGTTTCAAGTTGTAGTGTTCTGAGACGAACAAATATGAAATTCTTGGATTCAAAGACATAAATACTTTGCTGGATTATCTCTTAGGGAATTCATGGGAACGGCTACGGATGCAGGCCAGATGATGTCTATGCTCTTACAGCTGGTAGATGCCAAAAAAACAACTGAAATTGGAGTTTTTACCGGATATTCCCTGCTCCGCACTGCTTTGACAATTCCAGATGATGGCATGGTTCTTCTTATCTTATAAAATTTCTTCAGTATCTAAATTGTACATGCATATATTGTATGCTCATCCATTTTGACACTGGCATGCAGATTATTGCAGTAGATATAAGTCTTGATTCATATGAGATTGGTTTGCCAATTATTAGAAAGGCCGGAGTAGAACGCAAAATCAATTTCGTTCAATCCGAGGCCTTACCAGTCCTAGATAAACTCCTAGAAACTGTAAGTTATAATCATTTCATTGGTCTTGATCAATATAAACTTGTGCGCCATTAGTCCTAGACACTTCATTTTGATTTATATGAATTTTCATGCAGTCCGATAATGAAGGAAGTTCTGATTTCGCTTATGTTGATGCTGACAAAATGAATTATCTCAACTATCATGAAAGACTCCTAAAATTGTTGAAAGTGGGGGGGGGGATAGTTGTGTATGATAACACACTTTGAAGAGGTACTGTCACAATGCCTGAGGAGCATGTTGCAGAAGATTGGAAAAACAACAGACACTGGATACTAAAGCTTAATACATTTTTGGCATCTGATTCTCGCATTCAAATTTGTCTTGCACCTTTGGGTGGCCGAATGACCATCTGTAAGTGATTAATCTAAAATACTCCTCAGATTATCCGGAAACCTGGAAAGCAGGGATTCTTCGCTTTGGTTGAAAGAGAAATTATCGACAAATAGTTAATTACGAGCTTCCTTTCATCGCTAGTCAGTCAATGACACCATAGATGCAAGCTTCTGTATTTCTGCATACATTTTTTTGGAGTCCGAGAAACAACTTTTAGATTGTGCTGCTTTAATAATATTTTTCCGGCAGTATTATCTATTATGTACCCCTCAGAGAGTTGCTTTTGTTAATCGAATCTGTTAATCCATTTGCAGTTGTTTATGAAAAATGTCTCAATTTTCTTCAAAATGCAGTTTCCCCTTTCGCAAATGATTATTTTGTTGTGTGCTTGAAAATGAAAAATAGGGATATTCTCAATACTATCATCGTAAAATTGGCTTTTTTCAACGGTACTATCAATTTATTGACTTTTATCCCGTAATTTGATTTTTTATTGGGGATAACTTGTGTTAAGTAAAATGTAATAGAATTAATTTTCGACTGAAAAACAAATTATATATTTGAAATTTTGGTGAAAAATTACGTAGAATTGATTCTTAAATCATATAAAATGGAGTCAATATGAGTAAAATAGTTTTAGTAAATAATTTGGTATGAAGTTTAAATATATATTACTCATTTTAACTCCAATTTACATGATTTAAAGGTCCATTTCATGTAAATTTTTACAAATATTTCAAACATACAATTTGTTTTCCGGTTCAAAATTAATTCTATTACATTTTACATATCACGGAAGTATTCTGAGCGAAAAACTAAATTTACAGGAAAAATCAATTCTACAGAGAATATCTCTAAAAATTATTTTCTACGATGTTCACATTAACTCTTTTTAATTTCAATATAAAATTATATTGGAAACTCATTTTAATTAATAACTTAAATCCGGGTGTTTATAAAATTGTATTGGAAACACATTTTAATTCATGTTAACCGACTTGAATTCGGGTGTTTGAAATGATAATTAAAAGAGTAACATATTTATTTTATGAGAATCATTTACCTGAGGATGACCTTAAGATATTACTTGAGATTATAACATTTTCTCATATAAATATAGGATGGTAAATTTATAATTTTGGGATGAGTTACTGGTATTTACAAAAATATCATTAAATTTGTACGGGAGAAGTTTATATCCTTAGGAGAGCACGGGAGTTACCTGAGATAATCTCAGGCCCATTTTTCTCTTATTTTATAATAATTCGGGTAAATCCCAAAAATAGAAGGGTAGGTTTATAATTCATAAACCTTGGATCTCGATCTCCAAAGCTCCTAGAACTAACTAATAATCCCCTGTCAGTTGTCTCCCCTCCAAACATGTCAGGTTCTCTCTCTCTCTCACCTCTATCTCTCCGAGTGTGTGCTTTATATGCATGATAGGTCTTTGGATTTAGTACAAACTCTTCTACTCCTCTTAGTTGCTTTTCACAAACATGTTTGATAATTTAGATCTGGAAGAAGCAATAGATACGTGTGTAGTTTAATACAATTTTTTTTGTTAGTATCTGTATTTGTTTGAGAACTTGTATCACTGTATGCCACTGTGCATCCTCCAGTTCTCTCTTTCTATAAGTGGCTAGCTTGTAGTTCTACTACGAGTACCCCTCGAGCTAGGGGTCTACACGGATCGGGTTGGGCGGATTGGGAGAATTTAGCAACCCAACCCAATTAATTCGGGTTTTCAAAATTTCAACCCAACCCAAACCGTTTAAATTTGTAATCTAAACCAATTTGTATACTTCAGGTTTGATCGGTTTATTAATTTACAAAATTAATATAAAAAAGTATAATAAAATATAAGGTTTCAAAGTCTAAAACACTTGAAAATAGTTCAAAACAATATTACAATCCTCCATATTGAATAGTCTTAAGCATCTAATTTTTGACACCAAAAGGACTAATAATATTGCTTACGCTTTAAATATTGGAATGAATCATAAATGCAAAAACATAACACTAATCAAACATCTATTGTTGTTACGAAATGAACTATAAACACGGAGGTTGTAAGTTACATTTAGAGATAAATGGATATATGTAATAGGCCTAAAAATAATTTTTGGATTAACTTATAGCATGTACATATATTTTTTAATCGGGTTGGGTTGGATTTGTTTAAAATTATTGAAAACCATATCCAACCCAATTAAATTGGATTGACATTTTTTCAACCCAAATATGTATCGGGTTGAAAAAAAATCTGGGTTGAAAAAAATCGGTTTGGTTCGGCCGAAATAGGGTTGGTCGGGTTTGCCAAACCGTGTACACCTCTACCTCGAGCTAGTTTACTGGTGGTTGTGTGCTAGACCTCAGTAGAGGTACAGTCCTTTTAACTTAAACTTATAAGTACGTCAGTATTCTAATTCACATAATCGGCCAGTTAAAAAAAGGTACCTAAGTTTTGTATTCCCATTTTCCGTTATGATTATTTGCTCATTTGCTATTGACAATTGCATTGCTATTTTCCGTTAGTATTACTGAACTTGTTAATCCAATTGATTCTGACATGGATTTCTAGAAGAATTATGGCAGGTTTTATGTGATCTATTACTATTTTAAATATTTCTGTCCTTTAAAGTTCTTGCACCATCTTTAATGGCAGGTAATGAAGCTCCAATTTTGGTGCACCATGGAACTTCATCAGATCAATTGCCTCTAAGCAAATTTAAACGTTGGCACTGGTGGCTTTTGGTATCAACCAACATTTTCTTTCTTCTGGCTGGTCAATGTGCTGCTGTTCTTCTGGGGAGATACTACTATGATAAAGGGGGAAACAGTAAATGGTTGGCTACACTTGTCCAAACTGCTGCCTTTCCTATACTCCTCGTCCCGTTACTTTTTATCCGTTCCTCTCAGATTTCTTCAACTGAATCCACATCATCTTCCATTGCTGTTATATCATTTATATATGTCATCCTCGGTGTGGTGATTGCGGGAGACAACATGTTGTATTCTGTTGGACTACTATACTTATCTGCTTCTACTTACTCGTTGATTTGCGCTACCCAATTAGCCTTCAATGCGATCTTCTCTTACTTCATTAACTCTCAGAAATTTACTGCCCTGATCTTTAATTCTGTCGTGGTTCTTTCCTTATCCGCTTCTTTAATTGCTATCAATGACGATTCTAGTGGACCATCAGGCCTCTCTAAATTGAAGTATGCCCTTGGATTCCTTACAACTTTAGCTGCCTCGGCACTTTACTCTCTTTTACTATCCCTTATGCAGTTTACATTCCAGAGTGTTCTACAGAAAGAAACATTTGCCGTAGTTTTGGAAATGCAAATCTATACATCAGTTGTTGCTACATGTGTTGCAATTATTGGCCTTTTTGCAAGTGGTGAATGGAGGACCTTACATGGAGAAATGAATGGTTTCACTGCAGGAAGTACATCTTATATTATGACTTTGATTGGTACGGCTGTTTCATGGCAGATTTGCTCTGTTGGTGTCGTGGGGTTGATTTTTGTGGTCTCGTCGTTGTTCTCCAATGTTATCAGTACACTTTCATTAGCGCTTACTCCTATTGCTTCCGTGATAGTCTTCCATGATAAAATGAATGATGTAAAGATAATAGCGATGTTAATGGCTATATGGGGATTTGCAACTTATATCTATCAGAATTACCTCGATGATCTTAAGGTAAGGAAACTTCACGCTAAGCATACTGATAGACATTATCAATCTTCAGGCTGCTAATACAGATGTAATAAGTAAGAATCCCCAATTACTTGTTTCAAGTTGTAGTTTCTGTCTCTCTTTTTGGGTAAATTAAAATATCAAAATTGACTCAATTGAAGTCCAAGGCATGCCAAGCCAAACAATTTTTTGCCACACACGGAACTTCCTACTACAACCAGTTGTGAGAGCATAATAAGCAGTCCATCCAGAAGCCAGCCACTGTGGAAAAATGCAACAAGTTGTCCAAGAAGTTACTGTATACTCGTCTTACCAGGTTTTTCTTCCTACATCCTTCTGCTAGGCTCTGGGGATTTCGTTATACCTAGGCATTCACTTACATGTTCAGGCTGTTTCAAATTTTAAGCGTCCATAGAATCAGGCTGCTTGTATTTTGAAATTCTATACATATGTTTTGATCTAAATTCATGTATCATTTCATATTTCTTTTGACATGATCCATCAATTTTCTTACAAGCCGATCTTTGTCTATTCATAGATTATACTTTTAGTTCTGGATGTATCTTTCTAATCTTTTGCTACTCTATCCTGCCATGGTAGTATTGTACTAGTTGATATCATCCTTAACTGTTTTTATATGAATAATGATATATGTTTTTTTACAAATCAATGAGAAGCTCATTGGTTTGCTTCATTATTAGGACGAATTTGTTGTGATTCTATGAGTTTCATTTGTGTCCTGTCATTGAGTTGCAAAACTCTCTAGAAAGATGATGTTTTAATTTCAACTACCATAATAACCCGTGCGAGATACGGATTATTTTCTAGAGTTTTTTTATACATGCAATTATAATATTTTTATTTATATTCTTATTTGTGAATGTTGTATAATGTCTAACGTATTTATCTGTATATCATTTTCATACAAGATATTACTAAATTACACAACATTTCGAATATAGTTCATTAAGAAAAATATATATATTCTTGTTTGTGTTGTATAATTGTATTTAATGAATGAATATAAACAGGGTAGTCAGTGTACGTTTAAAATGAAACAAATAAACTTAATATGTAGAATGTCAAAGAAAAAGTTAAAAATTAACATATATGTTGAATACAGAGTTGACCAAAATTTTGAATTTTATTTTAAATAAAATGTATAACTGGTCTATATTATTATTGAGTTCTCTAATAACTTATAATTAACTTACTCAATTTAAAAAGATAAAAATGAATAACTGAATTCAGAATTACTTGCAATCATAATATAAAATAATATAAAATTTACACTGTTGTTAATATAAAAGTTGATTTTAATGAAAAATGTTAGTTTCTGAAATTTAACGTATGTATGTTTGAAAAATGTTAGTTTTTTACACTACTCTTATCAAAATAAGATTAAGTTATATTTATCTATGTTAGCATCTGAATTATTGTATATTATATTTCTTAGAAAACTATGATGGTTTCAATTATTTTTATGCTAAATATCTTATTTATATATATGTATAATCATTATTAATATTTAGTGAGGCAATTGATTACTTAAATAACATATATTTATAATTATTTAAAAATTAAAATTATGTAATAAATAAATTGCAAGAATTTATATATGGTATTCACATTATCATTGACAAACAATCCATATCCGCGACCGAGTATCAATCATGTAACATAAAAATAAATTATATATTGTAGGACTTATTATTGATGTTCATGATTTTTTCAAAAATTTGAAAGAAAAATTGTAGTTATATTGTTATTTAAACTATTTTTAAGTTTCTTTCATTACAACTCTAATATTTCTTCATATAATAAATTGAAAATATTGTATACTATTCTCCTAAAATTAAATATTTTTTAATTCGATAAAGTTTTATAAATATTAGTTCAACAACTAGTTAATTCCTTCAAATTATTGAACATTATATATATTTTTAAATAGTATAAAATGTATTGAATCAAATGCTACAATATAGTATAGATATAACTTTTATTTGAATAATTCAAAATATTAAAATATTTTAAAATATATGTACAATATTATATTGATCAATAAATATTATTTATCGAAAAGAATTCTTTTTAAAATGCTAGTTTTTTTAAAGTGAAAAATAAAAAATAAATCGATTTAATATATCATCGTAGTTTTTACAAATCTCGTGAGATCTCATATCAAATTTCAAATATTTTTAAAATCGGGACAAGTCCCAAAACACTATTGCGCTACTGGTGAAGTTAGTAATTTTAATACAAATAATCAATTGACTTGATCCTATAATTACCTCAAAGACATTAATTTATATTAATATAAGATATTAAAAAAATTCACATTATTGGTAAGATATTCTCGTCGAACTTGTAATTTAAATTTACTAAACGTAGAATGTGACAATGTTTTTCGGTTAGTCATGTAGTCAAATTTCGAGTATTTTTTGAATAATGGGCCAAATTCTGATTTTAAATTCAAAATAAACTAAAATTTATTGACTCATTATAATTCGAACTTATCTAAATATTTAATACCAATCAATATTATTTATATATAGGCGATTCTATTTTCAATATTTTCTTTAGAAATTATATATGTACATTTTAATTACTTTTTATAATAAAAAGATATGTTAAAAATATATAAAATATATTTTCAAACTAAAAAATAATAATAAATAAAATAATAATCCATTTATGTACGATGCCTAACTTTATATCTGGAATTCAGTTTTTTAAAATTAATTGTACAAATATTCAAGTAATTATCATTTTTTTTTGCAGAATTTAAGTAGCTATCTTTAAAATTAAATAAAATATTCCTTTAGTACACTTACATATTATGTATATGATAAAAAAAACACATGAGATAATATGGTGTAGTGGTACGGAGTTGTATAGAAGATCTTTTCAATGAGAAGATTAGAAGATCTTTCAAAGTGAAGATCTTTTCAATTTTTATATAAATATTAAAAATAGGGGTAGTTTAGTCTTTTCAATTAGAAGATCTTTCAAAGTGAAGCATGTGACCTTGGATTTAGAAGTTGAACTCTTGTTTACGCACTTGCTGCATTGTTCTTATTGAAGTTAACTCTTCTTCCAGCTCAGCAAACCAGCTCAGCAATGCAGTATATGAAGAATAAAGTAGTGGAGTCTGTTATCCACGTCAGCACAATAGAGTTAGTTAGATTATATGCATGTTAATATAGATTGGCTTTGGATTGGATCGGCCTAAAACCATATTCATATCTATTTATTTTTCCGGATTCGGATCGGATCGGCTCCGGATTTTTTATAGGACGATCCATATCCGGATCCATTCGGATCACGGATTTTGGATCGAATATCCGCTCCATTTATGTATATTTATTTTTTTAACTTGACTTATTACAAAATTTATTTAAAATTTACAGTTCCGAAAAAAAATTAAAATACAACGAAATTCAAAAAAAAATTACAAACTAAAATTCGCTTTTTGAAATAAACATACCGATTTTAATGCTAACTATGAAAAAATTGATGTTGCGAAATGAAAATGTTATATTAATCGAGACTTTGGGATATGCGGCTCTAAAAGGTAAAAGAATTAGGGTTATAGAAATGAGGTCATAGAAATGGACTGTACGTTTGAGACCGAACCGAACGAAATATAGATAATGGAACTTCACTCGAGGATAATACGTTTAAAATTAGAATTATTAAAAAATATTTTTATTTTTTATTATATATATATATAACCAGATCGTGTTATTAACGAATCGGATCGACCTAAATTTATATCTGATCCATTTATAATCGGATATTTCTTATCGGATCGGATCCCGGATCGGATTTTTAATAGGTCGATTCATATCCGCTAAAATGGCCTCGAATCGGATCGGGTCGGATCAGATTTTCACTCCATTGACGGGCCTAAGTTAGAATGTCCTACAAGTTAACAGCTGTAATAGAGGGGTATAAGAGTAGTTTTTAGGCAAGACTATTATAACTTCTTCAGTAATCTTTTTCCTCTTCTGAGTTTTTCATTACTCTGTAGAATGTCAAGTGATTTGCTTAATACATTTTCATGAGTTTGTTCTCACTCTCTTGTTCTTTGAATTAACAGCATCGAATCATTGTTAGTTTTAACACTTCTCATCTCTTTTTAGGTGGACAAAAGGATATAAGATGCAATAATGCTTCTAAATAGAAAATATGATGGATGTCCCCTCCCAAGGCACCTGAAGTTGAAGGTTTATTAAGAGCATTATTGACCTCTTATCTTGTCTTTAACTATTTTTTTATTACAGTATCCATGTTCGTAATGTGACAATGTGGAAGAAAGTCGATTATCTAAAGCAGGCATGGAATGGAAGAACAGGAAAGATTTGAAAGTAAAGGATGCTGGCACTGCATTTGTGTTTGGGTTGGAGTGTTTTACATGGTATTGTGGTGGTGAGATTGTTGTAATGTGTAACAAATTAGAAAATTGTGGACATTCAAGTGACTGAATTATAAATTAAGATAAATGGTATTTTAAGAAAAAAATAATAATGGAATTCTAGCAAATTCCGCAACTAGAGGCACTCCTATCAGTTTTCCAAGTACCAGTACTCTCCGTGTAGGTGTAGGTACAACATCATATATTGATCGAAAAGTAAAGTCATCGTCTATTTCAATTGAAATTATATTATATATTGATCGACCTATAAAATTATCGCCTATTAACATCACAAATTTTAATTTTGTGATTCCTTAAATGGATATTTTTATATATGTTTAGAATATTTTCTCTAATTTTTATGAGATATTTATTATTATAATAAATGTAATCTATAATGTATTTTATTAGATCTGTATTTCAATTTTGAATTATAATAGATTTATTATAATATGTATTCCTTATTTATATGTTTTAAAAAATTCATATGCTCTAAATTTTTTATAACATGGCCTGTAATTTTTTCTTTTTACAAAATGAAACAGGACAATGCAATAGTAATAATTATACCTAGATGTAATCTAAATTTTTTCGTTATTTTATAAGATACAAATGAAAACTATCTATTCAAAAATATTTTAAATCAAATTTACCCACTCCAATATTTAGAAAAAATGATACAATTTTAACTCGGTTATAAATGATTTGTTAATTGTTACTTATATTTATTTTTATTAAGATAATCGTTGCTTGTATTATATATATAATATAATATTTTTAATATTATTTTATATCAAGAATATATAATTATAGTGCAATTTCTTAATTAATTGCATATTGTATTTGTTATACAGATTATTAGATATTATTGTAAAATAATAGAATAAATAAAATAAGTATAGTTTATAGCTATATTTTAGGACTATATAACGACCAAACCGTAACCTCCTTACTTTAATTATATATAGGATATAATTAATAAAAATAACCAAATTCTGAAAATATAGACAATTTTAGCCGATGAAATAAGTATTCATTTTATATGGTAGTGGAGTGAGTCATATATAAACTATACAATTACGAGTATATATAATTGAGACCCAAGTGGAATAAAATTTGTCATTTGTTCAAAATAATTATTTTTGTTAATTTTTATAAACAATGTGTTATTTTTGTATTTTTTGAGGGAGACGTTTTATCCGTTGTGTATCCCTCACGTGCGTTTTAATAATAGTGAAAGTTAAAAGTATTTTGTCTGTTATCTCCAAAAGGTTTAGTTGATCGACTTGATTCAGTTGTGATTCCCGAGGCAAAGAAAAAGGAAGGACTTCTCAGTTTCTCAGGTACACCTCCTCCTTTGATCCCAGTCCCTGCTCTAATATATGTTTGTGCTGCGGTGGAGCTTTTATCTCTTCTTCTACAGTAGGAGGAGCAGAAGGTCACTGAATTTATAAGCCGAATATTATTAGTTTTTCTCATTCCCTGGAGTCTGGATGGCTGGATCATATTTGTTTCCATTAGATTATATTATGTCAATTATTAATCTTTCTGCACGACTACATTTAGTTTAAGTGTATGGGATATACCGATTAGTGAATCTCGGTCGATGGAGTTAATTGTTTCTTTATCTTCATGTTTTATAATTTTCGGTTAAATAATAAAAAGTAGACGTTGATATCGGATTGAGTTTGTCTAATACTGACATTACACTGCATCGATCTTTTTGGTTATGTATATTGTTAGATAGGTTGAACAGGTTGATAAAACTAGTATTTGTGGACATTCGAATCTTGACAAATGGAAGTGGACCAAAGAACTTTGAGGAAGCAAATCATGTCCTAGTGTAGCTTATATGTAACTTACTGTGAAAGTTTAACGCCTCTTTCTGTCAGTATAAGTTACAGCGATTAAGAAAAGTGGCACCAATTCTTCTGTGAATATATAACCTGGTGCTTTTGTCAGGTTTTGCCTGTATAACCACATTAGCCTTTTTTCTAAATAAGAAATTTTGTTCCTCAGAATAAACTAAGAACAAGTCTGGGCAAACCCCTCGGCTAAGAACTAATAGACAGGCCTGCAATTCCTGCTATATCAATACAAAGATACCTCATAAACAATACTCCAATAAAAAACCTATGGAACTTGAGCACTACGAGCAGATTAATAAAGTGAACTAATTATGATAAGTCACGAGCTACAAGCAGATTAATAGTACATTAGCTTTCAGGAAGTCTACACACCTTATCTTTATCTGTCTTCACTTTCGCCAGACTCATATTACAAATTATCGAGAGTAATGGAAAACGAAAAGAAGGAAGTACCAAGGCCAGACAAAGGTTTATTGCAGAGCCCAGAGTTATATCAGGTACTACTCTAATATGTCTTCATCTTATTTCTATCTTAGTTGATCCCTTTGGCATTTGGGTAATTACCGAAGTTAAAGATTTCATTACCATGATGCAGTACATCCTAGAGAGTAGTGTATACCCAAACGAACCAGAGCCTCTTAAGGAGCTAAGGGCTGTTACAGCAAGCCATCCCAGGTAAACTTGTCCTCTGTTTCTAACTATTAAGGATAACTCTAATGCTTCAGGTACTAGTTCTTCCTTGTTCAGTTATTAGGTAACCCATCAGACAAAGTGACAACTATAATTTAAAGCCTTTCCCTTATTATCTGAGAAATATTCTAAGCTTCAGGATACTGATTCACTTAACTAGTTTGAAGTTGTAATGTTCTGAGACGAACAAATATGAGCTTTTTGGATTCAGAAATATGCCTTTTTTGTTGGAATATCTTTTAGGGCCTCAATGGGAACGGCCCCAGATGCAGGCCAGATGATGTCCATGCTCTTACAGCTGGTGGATGCTAAAAGAACTATTGAAATTGGAGTTTTTACTGGATATTCCCTGCTCCGAACTGCTCTGACAATTCCATGTGATGGCAAGGTTCTTCTCATCTTCTAGAATTTGTAAAAAAAATTATATGTATATGCATTCATGCTCCAATTTTGACATGACATGCAGATTGTAGCAGTAGATTTGAATGTTGATACATATGAGATTGGTTTGCCAATTATTAGGAAGGCCGGAGTAGAACACAAAATCAACTTTATTCAATCTGAGGCCTTGCCTGTCTTGGATAAACTCTTGGAAACTGTATGTTAATGTCTCATTTTGTCATTATCAATATAGAATACATGTGCAATCGATCCTAGACACTTCATTTTAATTCTATATGAATTTTCCTGCAGTCTGAAAATGAAGGAAGTTTTGATTTTGCTTATGTTGATGCTGACAAGATAAATTATCTCAACTATCATGAAAGACTCTTAAAATTGTTAAAAGTTGGTGGGGTAGTCGTGTATGATAACACACTATGGGGAGGTACTGTTGCAATGCCTGAGGAGCATGTTGCAGAAGAGTGGAAAAAACCCGGCAGGCAATGGACATTAGAGCTTAATAAGTTCTTGGTATCTGATTCTCGCATTCAAATTTGCCTTGCACCTTTGGGTGATGGAATGACCATCTGTAAGAGATTGATCTGAAATACTTCTTACATCTAATTGCAACATCTCGAAGCTTTGCAAGATTGAAGAGTCGTTCCATTACAGTGACCATATGGTACTTGGTTATGTGTCATGTAACAAATAAGACATTCGTATTGTGCAAGGGATAAAAATAATTGGTCTTTTAAATAATAAATGAAGTAGCTTTCATTCTTGCAACTACTATTTGCATATTCTCTGATATGCAAATACAGCTTGGCATTTCTTTTGGTCAAAATTACAGTTTTCGAACAAATATAACGTGCATGTTCACCAGTCAAAAAATGGCACTCTGTTCCCAAAATATATGCCGCCTTAATACAATATTAGCCATATAAATTGGAGATCTGCTAATGACAAGCAATCAAATACAAGCTCTGCCTCACTAGCTACCGCAGAAATCAACTAACCTAACATTGACGTATTTTGTAATAAAGAGGACCGGTTGTTCTGTAAATTAGTCACATAAAGTACAGAACAAAATTACATCCCCTAGAAACAAATCAGGGCTTAACCTTCGGTTAATTCTTTCTCCTCCTAGCAAATGTTTCTGCCACCAATAGAGGAAATGCAATAGTTGCATCACAATGTACCTGATTAAACCAAACAACATCAAGCAAAACGTTAAGAACCAGAAGTATCATCCTACAGTATAGGTATACTGAAATCGTCAAATCATGACTTAAAATTACTAGTATATTACTAGAGCCAGGAGTCATAGGAGGAAATCCAAAACAAGGAATATGTTCAACCTTTACAGTCTTAGCAGAACCACGAATTTTCCCCCAAGATACAGCTTCATCTGGACGGGCACCGGAATCACTTCCATCAAATTCCTGAGCCGTGTTAATGAAGACGGCAAAATCTGCGCCATTACGCATCATATTCGCATTGCATATGTGATGTTTGGGTAGCCCGCCTCCAAGAATTATCATCCCTGTCTTCCTAGGACTTGCATGTACTGCCTCGCCATTCATAGCTCTTATATCTATAAATCAAGGTAACAATGACGGTCCTTTTCTTACAAACTTCTAATATAACCGCACAAATGAAAATAGAAAATCTTACCTTGCACTAGATCAACGACTAGACCAGGATTACGGAAAGAGTGAAAGTAGAGCATGTCCCCTAAAGAGCCATCTGTTATTCCAGGGCAGTAGACAGACACATTGTTCTGAAAGTAGACAAGTAAATTTTATGGTCTAAACATGAGGTCAGGGGTGATAACTGATAAGTCATTAAAAAATAAGCTTTAAGTTGAACTAATATGGAAACAGAAATGTTGGGAATCATAGAAAACCTTTTGCAGAATTATAGTATTACAAACTCTTTTCTATGACTTTGCTTCAAGTTTCTAATTAAATGTCTAATTATATTATGATTTTTTTTGTAAACAATATATTAGAGATATATACAATTTAAACTACCAAAACTGTACAAGGTTCTATAAGTATATTACATGATGTTGATGTAAAGCAAGGAACCTAAACAATCTTTAATAAATTTTTGTATATTATAACCATTAACCCACATGCACCTCAATAATCACAATAAAATGAGATTAAAGCTTCATGATTCAGTTTTTTTTACCGTAGGCCCATTTACATGCAAAATTTGGTAACAAACATCCTTCCTAAAGAACACTTTTTATACCGTTAACAACACCAATTCTAAAACCAGAGCTTCTTCAGAGTTCCAGACACAATAGCCATCAAGGATAAACAATGATTTCTCCATTGCATTCCGGATGCTGACCTCTTTATTGAAGGCCCGTCAACATGCATATATGTTAACAGTGTATATATGGATGCATGAGTATCCGAATTTCAAATTGCAAATGACATTTGCCAAGTACAACGAATATATGGCAAGTGCAGGATAGAAAAGATTAGTTCAGTTAATTAAATCATTGCGATAGATAATATGTTACAAAACTGACCTTATATGCCCAGTACAAATATGAACTCTCGTGATTAATTTCTTTTCCCAATCGAGCAATTAATTTCGATGGTGTCCATAACACACCCTGTTAAATGAAACAATTCCCAGAGTTAGATATGTGCTGCTCTCTCCAAAGCTTTAAATCAGAAACAAAAATGAAGAGGTTAGTAGAAGTATGAAAAGTATTCAAATACTTAATATTTAAGCAATCATGATTCACGAGATATTTAAAAACAGAAATAGATAGTACTTTGTTTTAAATTCTGCGCCTTCTGCATATCTTGTATGTGTTGAGCAACAATGAACAGAAGTCACCAGCAAATGAATTAAGTGTCCAGCTTTTAGTTCTGTTTTTCTAAGTTGTAAAAAACTTTTTTATTGTTTTTAACTAGTCATATAGTAAAATACCTTGGCAGTCTGCTCCTCCAACATCTGGTCAAATATCGGAATGATCCAATCCTCAAATTTGCAGTAGTTATCATTAGGAACCAGCAAGTTACCAATACGATTTAGCCCTTTGGAGCGCAGAGCAGCACCCGCTAAAGAAAAATCACCCTTATACGTGGGTGCAAGGCACTTTATAAGATCTTCTTCCACTCCACCAGCTGTTGTAACCACTACATCAACCTGTAGCCAATGGATAACAAAGATCAGAGTTGAGCCTTTTCCGAGATTAGGGATGTACATAATATAACTGTTGTTTTACATGAAGCCTCTGCCCTCACGTTCAACCTATGTCTGGTTACAACCTTAGAAAAAATAATATCTCTCTTCATTGTCCAATCATTGACATCTGACATGCCAAAACTGATTTTAAAAATGGCATATAGGAGAACACCCTTTTTCAAACCAGAACCAAATAATATAACTGTTATTTTACATGAAGCCTCTGCCCTCACGTTCAACCTATGTCTGGTTACAACCTTAGAAAAAATAATATCTCTCTTCATTGTCCAATCATTGACATCTGACATGCCAAAACTGATTTTAAAAATGGCATATAGGAGTAACTTATTTACCAATTCATATATTTTCACAGTGGTTGCATCTTGTAGTGTTGACTGGTGCATCAGTAATTTTATTCATTCAATATATTATTTAAGTATTTAACTGCTATTTCAGAATCATTCGGTCATTACATCAAACAGGTATATTGTAGCATTAGAATTACTTACTAAAAAAACACAAGTAGAAAAGTAAACTATACTGACCATATGATGCTGAACAAGATACCTAATGGTGTCACGGACACCAGAAGAGACAAGATTTGAAGTGAATCCCAAAAACAACTTGCTCTTTACCGACTCTCTGTATGCTGGATCCCTCTCCTCTTCACTACAATCCTCGGCTATAGGCTCATTTGCAAGCCTCCAATCTAGCTTCAAAACCATAGTAACCACCAAATCAGAACATAAAATAACTATAATTCAAATTAAATATAAGTTTGTTTAAAAAAAGACTAACCATTTGATTGACGGCTTGAATGGCCTCACCAAGATTGGAGGCTTGGAAACCGGTGGACAACAAGGAGTTAAGAAGCTGATGATAATCGACTCCTTGATTGAAATCATAGCCCTCAATTTTAGTGCAAGAATCTTCTAAATTTTCTGATTGTTTAAAGACCACCTCGCGTACAGAGTCCATTATGTTCTCTTTAGTTGAATTTGTATCTCCCATTTTATTCCTGTAAGCATTTAGTAACTTGGTGAGTTATAGAACTTATAGGATCGCTTAGTCTTCGGTTGTGTGCATTGCTCTTCTTATGTAGACTTGCCATTGTCTTTTAACCATAATTAACAATTTCATTTGATCCATAATTTTTCAATATCACGTGCTTTTAAACCATTAGAATAATAGCCTCTAAAGTCGAAACCGCAGAAGTTTTTCAATTTATCAAGGTAAAAATACGCCCTCCCAATTATGTCTGGACCCAAAAGAAGTATTAATTTATTGAGGTTCTATTGTAAACCTATGTTCTTTTTCCATCTTTCTTCTTAATTTTTTAAGTTAAAAATAAATGATCTTAAATTAAGGAAAAAAAATTAATCATGAAGTCAAAATTTTACTTTAAAAAACTTGCTTACATAAAATTTTAACAAATGTATAAAATCATAATACATCACATACACAACACTCAGCAACAGATTATTTTGGAGGTGGTCCTGATGCAACTGATACTCTTTTCAGGAGTTCGAACCCCCGCAATCTAAACTAAAGCTTTTACACGGAGACTATTTTCGGGAATCTGAAAATGTCTATATTAGCCATTTAAATAACAAATTCATAATAGGTGTTCATTAAAAACATTAGCAAACGATTAAAAAGTTTAAACAACGAGATGAGTGTTACCGAAATTACACTGTACCATTATACCTACTAGTACTCAGAAATAATCAACAAAAATATTCATTTACAATTACAATCAACAAGGATCATATCAAGATCACAAATTGACAGTAATCTTGATTAATAGTCCAAACTAAACTGCCCTATTTACGAAAAGCTAGCATCTTTACATTCTCTTAAACACCAATTCAAACGGGGTTTCGAAACTACTATTAGCCTAGTGGAATTAGCAGCTAATACTTATATCTAGAGCTTAACAGCGATGTTTATGCATAAAGGTAGGATTTTTATTAAGTAAAAGTGAGTTGCTTCAAGTCTTGAATATCAGTACAACAAAGATTGAATTAATCACATTTAAAAGCAAATAAATAAAAAGAAACAATAGGTAATAAAGAAAGATTATCAGCAAGAACAAATATACAAACAAATATTCATATAGAACATACCCTTCTCGGGTGTGTGAATAAATCAGTGTTCTTGAGAGATGGAATGAAAAAACAGTAAAGTTAGAGCTTGAGAATGAACCCCTTTTGCAATTTGAGGCACAAAAATAAGGACGAATATTTAGGAAAGAAATAAAATACTCCCACCGTCGTTGATAGTTGTCAAATTTACAAAAAAAAAAAACTCTAAATAGTTCTCACATTTTTTATTCAAATATATTTTATAGAGTTTTTTCATTTATAACTTTGTATATTTAATTTCAATGACTCTATATTTAACGTAGATACACATGCCTTAAATATAATAATTAGAAGTAAACATGAAAATAAAGTAAAAAATTAAAATAATTAAAATAATCAGTACTAACTTGCAACTAAGTTATCAAGTTAAAAAAACTTTTAATCAAATCATAATGTATTTAAAAACTTACAAATTCATCATTCCCGTCAATTCCGTTAAAATCTCTAACAAAAAATGATGTGACATACTCTCAAGTTTATCTCAATTTTCAATTAGGTCATTGACTTTATTTCAATTTTCAATTAGATTATCAACTAAATTTAATTTAAAAATATATTAAATTTAAAATTGAATATACTTACTTATTTTATATACTTAGAAAAATATCATAACTTTCAATTTAATTACTTTTTCTCCGAATAATGGCACTACACTTTAATTCAATTTAAATTTGTATAACCATTTAATTCATATATTTAATTTTTTTCCCAAATGTTATAGTTTAATTATATAATTTAGATATCACGTATTTTTCAATATTTTAGATATCAAAACACTTTATTTTTTGAAATCCAAATGCTTATAATCTATACAAGTAGTGTTGATGTTTCCAGTGTGATTATAATATAATTAAGTTTAGAATTGATAAAATATTATAAGGTTGGTTGATAAGTGGAATTTATATCCACTTAGAACGCTTCGTAAAGGTTCGAATTGGTGTTTTGTACTCAAATTATGTGTGTTTTGATGTATTTTTGTAGTGTTTTGTATTTCAGGGCATATTTGAAGGAAGGTATGGATTTTACATGTTTTATGCTTAGAAGAGTGTTAGGATGGAGTCTCGGTCGAATGCGTGAAAGAAGCCAACAATTGAAGGCAAAAAAATAAGAAAATCTAGTTTTCCAGAAGGCCGGGGCGGCCGCGCTACACTTGGGAGCGGCCGCGCCCGTTTGGCAAAATCTCAGGGCGGCTGCGCTGGATCTGGGGGCGGCCGCGCTAGGTCGTTTTCTCATAATCCTGTTTCTGCTTGAATTTTGAGCGTTTGAAGGCCCAGGACGTCCAGAAGCCTATAAATACCAATAAAAAGATGTTTTTCATATAGAAGAGCAAGGAGATAATAGCAAGAAGACCTAATAGCACAATACAACGAAGGAGAAGAAGATCTAGTTTTTACTTGTGATTCTTTGCTTAAGTTGTAATATTGGATGCTTGTTTTCTTTGTTATTTGAACCTAATATTCTTGTTAACGCACTTTGTTATTATTATTCAGTTTATAAAGACCTAGTTTATTTATCATGCTTTCATCGGAACCCATGATGACGATGAGCGCGGTTATGAACTAATCGTTACCGTGGGATTCTAACGGATTTACTTATGGATTTTTATAGTTAATTATTTCGATACCTAAGTGTGTGGTGATTGTATGATATCCTAGTATTGGTTGTGCTTATTCGTCTTATGTGCGTCGCGAACATATAAGATAGCGTGTTAATCTATATTGAAGCGACAATGAATATAGAGGTTAAGAACTTGTCATGCTAGCATAGGTTCATGTATTTGTTATGCATGATTCGTAAGTAATTTTAACCATCTTACTTGCCCTATGTAATCACGATAGATAACTTGTTCATTAAACCTTTATGTTGTCAAACTCTATAGACATATAGGATCTTAACATAATTGGTGTTTATTCAACTTGTATCTCTTTTGTGGATGCCTAATAGTAGGTTATTCGCACAACGAAAGTTGGCGTTTACTAGTTTCGTGTTATCTGATTAGTTGTCATCACCATTGCATGATAAGGTTAAGAACAATGACTTTGAATAAAGTATTTAATGAAGTTAGAATCTCATGTTTGTCTCATATAGTTAATTCAATCAGTTTTAATCTCTTAGTTAATTGCATGTTAGTTTAATCTTAGTTAAAAATATCTCAACTTGTTATTGTCTTAGCATTGAACGATAACCATACCATTGTTGCATAAGTGCATAAATTGAAGTTAACCTAAACCAGTCTCTGTGGGAACGAATCTGATTCATATCTTATACTACTTGTGAACGCGTATACTTGCGTGTAATTTTAGCGCGTGTTTTCGTCCTAACAAGTTTTTGGCGCCGCTGCCGGGGAAACTTGGTGTTAATTTTTAGTTTATGTGCTTGACATCAGTGGTCGTTAAAGTTCACTGACTAGGTTATTTTGCTTACTTATTTTGCTTGTTGTTGTTTCAGGTACTCTAGAGATCATGCATGCGAACACGTTCTCAATCTCGTAAGGAAGCACTGGAAGAAGTCGAAGTAGTTGAAGAAGTTTTTGAAGAAGTCGAGAAAGTTGAAGAATAAGCTATTATTGTAATGGGAGAATCAGTAGCAAATCCGAAAGCTTTGATGGATTATTCTCAGCCAAAGATCAATGATATTCAGTCTAGCACTATCAGACCAGCCATCGCGGCTAATACTTTTGAAATCAAATCTAACACGATTCAGATGGTGCAGAATTCAGTCCAGATTGGGGGTTCTCCAACGGAAGATCCCAGCATCCACATTAGAGATTTCATCGAGATCAACGACACTTTCAAGTTCAACAATGTTTCTGAAGATGCTATAAAGCTAGGGCTTCTCCCATTCTCTCTAAGGGATAAGGCCAAGTGTTGGTTACATTCTCTACCACCAGGCTCTATTACTACTTGGGAAGATCTTACTCAGAAGTTTCTTACTAAATTCTTTCCTATGGCAAAGACAACTGCAATCAGGAACGCTCTTACTCAATTTACGCAGCAATCGGGAAAGTCTTTGTGTGAAGTTTGAGAGCGCTATAAGAAGATGCTTAGGAAGTGTCCTCATCATGGGATGCCTGACTGGATGATTATCAACTATTTTTATAATGGTTTGGGAGCACAGTCTAGACCCATGCTCGATGTAGCATCAGGTGGAGCCTTATGGGCTAAAAGCTACGATGAAGCTTATGAGTTGATTGAACTGATGGCTGCTAATGAATACCAGAACCCAACTCAAAGACTACCTCAAGGCAAGGTAGCAGGAATTCGGGAGGTGGATACAGCTACTGCTATAGTTGCTCAGCTTAAGGCTTCAATTATGAAGGTGGATTCTTTGGCTAATTATGGAGTTAATTAGTTCACAAGTGTTTATGAGCTTTGTGCTGGTGCGCATGAGACGGAGCAGTGTGCTATATCTAGTGAATCAGCTCAGTTCGTGAGCAACTTTCAGAGGTCGCAACAACTAGTTTCAGCCTCTTATCATCCTAACAACCGCAATTAGCGGTGAGCAAAACCGGATATCCGGTCCGGTTTTAAAATTAAAACTGGATATCCGGTTTTTCGGATCGTTAAAAGTACATTTCGTATCCGGATCTGATTTAACCGGATATCTAGATATTCGGATATTCGATTAAACCGGACCGGAAATCGGATTATCCGGATCCATTTAAAACTTTTATTTTTTAAAAAAAATATGATTTACGTGATAAGTAATACATATTCGAGTTCTGAAACTGATGATGTATGAAACTATAATTTTGTTATCATATTATTAGTTGGGAAAAATGGTGACACGTAAATTAATTTAATATAAATATTGATTATAAATTAGCAAACATGATCAATATAAACATATTTCTTATTGCACAATTATATTAAATTTGTTCATATTTATTTTTTAAAATACTCGTCAAACATAAATTATTGTTTCTTACTATCACTTATGTCAAATTTGCAAGCATGGTCAATATAAACTTGCTAATATTGATATTACACACTTATATCAAATTTGTTGATGATATTAATGAAGGAATGATGAGTAAATTAGATATTAAACTGAAATTTTGAAAGTCCCAGATAGAAACCGTCATAATGTCGCTAAATATTGTTAAAAAAAATCTAAAATAAATATAATGTATCATGTATTTATATATATAATTTGATTTTTATTAAAAAAAATAAAAACCGGATCGGATCCGGATACCCGGTTTTATGAAAAATGTGATCCGAATCCGAATCTATACAAAAAAACCGGATCGGATATCCAGTCCGAATTATTCGGATCGAATATCCTAATTATCGGATTTTTTAAATCGGATACCGGATCAGAAATTCGGATAATCCGGTTTTCGGATTTTTATGTTCACCCCTTACCGCAATCATCCTAACTTCAGCTGGAGCAAGAATCAGAATGCGGTGCAACGGCCTTATCAACAATATGCAACAAAGCAATTCAACCCTCCTGGTTTTCAACAACCACAATATGTATCAAGACAACATCTTCAACTTCAACAACTACCGCATGGAAGTACAAGTCAATCTAATGAAAAATATGAATTGGAGGACTTGAGGCTCATGTGCAAGAGCCAAGCGGTTTCTATCAAGACTCTGGAGAATCAAATTGGGCAGATTTCCAATATCTTGCTGAATCGACAACGTGGTACACTCCCTAGTGACACAGAAGTTCTAGGCAAGAGGGAAGCTAAGGAGCAGGTTAAGGCAATTACATTGAGGTCTGGGAAGGTTGCAAGCCCTGCAAAATCTCAAGTTCCAGAATCTGAGGTTGTGGTTGAAGAAGATGTGCAGATGGAAGCAGAAGTAGAATCAAGGAAGAAAATTGTGGAACACACTCCTCCTGAGGGTAATACAGGGGAGAAATAGGTCTATCCTCCACCTCCTTTTCCTAAGAGGATGCAGAAGCAAAAGTTGGATAAGCAATTTGCTAAGTTTCTGGAGGTGTTCAAGAAACTTCATATCAACATACCTTTCGCTGAAACTCTTGAACAGATGCCTAGCTATGCGAAGTTTATGAATCTCTAGGAAAGTGAAGCTCGATGACTTAGAGACCGTTGTAATTACGGAGGAATGCAGTGTTGTGCTGCAACAGAAATTGCCTCACAAACTTAAAGATCCCGGTAGCTTCACTATTCCTTACACCATCAGAAACCTGTGTTACTTAGACTCGGGTATGAAGTGTCGGACATGACACGTATCCGAGTGTCGGACTCGGCTTAAATAACAATAATTTTTATAATAGTTTTTTATTCATAATTAATCTCAGCAAAACCAAACTCAACAATATTAAAGTTTCAAAAAAGTCTTAGTGGAAAAGTCTTAACATAATTTACTACAATTTGAACACTCTGAAGTCTGAACACAGCATGCATAATAGGATAAACTTAATAAACTTAGTAAAAATCAAACAATCAGTCTTCAGACATATTCTTTTTATTCTTCAGAATCCTTGATGGTCGCTTTCAATATCAAATATCACAGCTTCAATTTCAGGATCATTTAACGATAAATTAGCAATCTCTAAAATACTATCACCATCAGCAACGTCCCCTCATGTGCTCTGCTTCAATTTGTCGAAATACATCATCTGAAATTCCTTTACAAGGCTCAACACCTATGTTTGGAATTTTTAAGAGATGCGCCTTGACCTTTGAGTAAGAACCAGTTACTAATTTGTTGTAGTATTTACATCTCCATTTTCTATTGCCTCCGCCACTAATTGGTACGTCCAACACATCGACATGAAGCCATAAAGGTTTGTCATCCTTGCCGGGATTCAGAAGTTTTTTTGTAGCCATTATATTTGTTTAAAACTGATTTACGCTTGTATTGTTGTAGATGGAGTAAAATAAGATCCAAGGATTTATAGATGAAACTAGGGCTCAACAGTAAAAAATGAAGAGGCATCGTATTTAATTTACCTCTGGAATAGAAAGAGGCAGTCTGATGTTACTTTTCTATGCACTTGGGTGTGTATGTAATGTATATGAGTGTAAATATTTTGATTTGAATTATAAACATTTTTTAGTGAAAAATTTAGGTACGTCATGTGCTTTTTTGAATTTTATTTACTAATTCATGTGTGTAATAGTTGACACTGTTTAACTCTAAATGATATACGTTTTTTATATTAATTTAAAATAAAAGATAATAAATATATTTGTAAAATTTTACAATTCTTTTGTTCATGGTTATAAATTTTGAAAATCAAGAATAGTGAGTTTAAGGTATTGATTAGTAATCGAATCAGTTAACTATTTTTTTGAAGGAATTATTTGTTTGATGTGATCCGTAGTTTATTTTAAACGATGTTCGAATATTTTTTAGTAATGCTCATGGTTAAAAATTTTGGAAATCGAAAATAATGAGTTTAATGTATTGATTAGTATTCAGATCAGTCATAAATTTTTTGAAGGAATTATCTGTTTGACGTGATCCGTAGTTTGTTTATTCGTAGTTTATTTTAAACGATCTTCACTACGTTTTATTATTATTATTCAGGTTCATATACCATTGTTTCGTATACTTTGTGTGTTTTCGTGTCACTATGTGTTATTATTCAGGTTCTTGTTATACCATCATTCCGTGTATTTTGTGTGTTTTCGTGTCACTAATCTTAGAATTCGGTATTCCGTATTATATAATATTTTATAGTACTCTGTAATTTATACAAAAAAATACAATTGACATACAACTTTAGTTAATGTAAAAATCGGTATTTAGAACTAATCGGCGGAGGTACTAATTTAGGTTTAATCGGTAGGGGATTAATCGGATACAAAACCAGTTGTGTAATATTGTAAGTAAATTTAATATAAGATCTCTATTTTTTTAGTTATTTTATATTACTATAAATTTAAGATATTATATATCTAATAATTTATTTATAATGTATGAATCAAGAATAATTTATGTCGTTGAATTGGATTTAAAGAAAATAGATCAGTCACGTATCTTATAGCGGATTAATCGATATATATAAAATATTATTATGTTTCAATTTAAATTGCTAAAACTTTTTTAATCTATAATATTTTTAAATTGAGTTGTTATTTGTAAAAGTTAATGAATAGAAATTGAGTTTTTATAAATATTTTAAAGAATAAAAATGTACATACAAATATATTTATAAGAGAATAAAAACACACAGTCAAATATTTCAAGTCGGATATTACAAAGTAGTACAAACCAAGAACTCCTAATTTGACTTTAACGTGTATGCACTATTTTATATTATATTATATAGCTCATTATTACTATATAAATCAGACAACTGTATTCAAATTGAACTTCTTACGAGGCAACATCGTCTTCTTAATCTACCTTATTCTTCTTCATCTACCTTATTCTTCTGTCTACCTCTATGACTGTTCTAGTCCAATATTTCTTGATTTTCTTCTCAAAACCATCAACCAATACCTGAAATAAACCACTAAAGTGGAAACAATCATAGCAGGAAACATAAATTTCAAACCGGAAAACATAAATTTTGAAACACCATGTGTAACTTTTCCGGCGACAAGGACGAAGGGTCGGTTTTCGGAATGGCGAATCCGCCCCGTATCCCGTGTCGTATCCCGTGTCGGGTCGGATCGACACGGGTACGATGACCGGAAGTGACGGGTCGGAGTAACACAGTCGAAAACTTGTCATTCGACAAGTGTTTGTGTGATTTGGGAGCTTGCATCAATTTGATGTCCTTGTCTATCTTCAAGAAGTTGGGTTTACCTGATCCAAAGCCTACATATATGTCCTTCCAGTTGACCGATCATTCTATTACATATCCACGAGGCATCGTGGATGATGTCTTGGTCAAGGTGGAAAAACTCATCTTTCATGCTGGCCTTGTAATTCTTGATTTCGAGGAGGATAATAAGATTCCCATAATCTTGGGAAGATCATTCTTGGCTATTGACCGAACCTTGATTGATGTGCACAAGGGTTTGCTCACTATGCGAGTATTGGATCAGGATGTGACCTTTAATATTTTCAATTCCATGAAATTCCTTAATGATAAAGAGGAGTTCTTAAAGGTGGAATTGGTTGATTCTATGGTTACTTTAGAACTTGATCAAATGTTAAGGTTTGATGCCTTAGAGAAAGCCTTGATAGGGAATTTAGATAGTGAAGATGATGAAGGTGATGAGCAGTTACAGTATTTGAATGTTTCTCCTTGGAAGCGAAGGTTGTATATGCCTTTTGAATCTCTTGGATTGTCAGAACTCAAAAATGTTGAGGGGCGTCTCAAGCCATCTATTGAGGAAGCTCTTACACTCGAGCTTAAACCTTTGCCTGAACATTTGAGGTATGCATTTTTAGGTGATGCATCTACTTTGCCTGTTATTATTGCATTTGACCTTTCAGGTAGTGATGAGGAAAAGCTCTTGAGAATTATGAGAGAGTACAAATCGGCAATTGGATGGACTATAGCAGATATGAAGGGAATCAACCCTTCTTATTGCATGCATAAAATTCTGCTAGAGGAAGAAAGTAAGCCGACTGTTGAGCAACAAAGGAGGTTAAATCCGATCATGAAGGAGGTTGTGAAGAAGGAAATTCTCAAGTGGCTAAATGCAGGGATCATCTATCCTATTTCTGACAGTTCTTGGGTGAGCCCAGTTCAGTGTGCGCTGAAGAAAGGAGGCATCATCGTGGTTGCTAATGAAAAGAATGAGCTCATTCCTACTCGAACAGACACGGGGTGGAGAGTTTGCATGGATTACAGGAAGTTGAACAAGGCCACGAGGAAAGATCACTTCCATCTTCCTTTTATTGATCAGATGCTTGACATGTTGGCTGGGCATGAACACTATTGTCTTCTGGGTGGCTATTCGGGCTATAATCAGATCTGCATTGCTCCAGAAGATCAAGAAAAGACTACCTTCACTTGTCCATTGGGTACTTTTACCTTCATACGAGTTTCTTTTGGGTTATATGGTGCACCTTCCACATTTCAGAGATGCATGATGGCCATTTTCTCTGACATGATTGGTCAAAATGTGGAGGTATTCATGGACGATTTTTCTGTGTTTGGAGATTCTTTCGACGAGTGCTTGCAAAATCTTGGCGCAGTTCTTAAAAGGTGTGTTGAGACCAATCTGATTCTCAACTGGGTAAAATGTCACTTTATGGTGCAGCAGGGCATCATTCTTGGGCACAAGGTCTCTAGTAAGGGTATTGAGGTGGATAAATCCAAGGTGGGGGTCATTGAAAACCTTCCTCCGCCAATTTCTGTGGGAATCCACAGTTTTCTTGGTCATGCGGGTTTCTATCGGGGGTTCATCAAGGATTTCTCTAAAATCTCTAAACCATTGTGCAATCTATTAGAGAAAGATGTCCCTTTCAAGTTTGATGATGAGTGTCTAGCTGCTTTTGAGAGCTTAAAGAAGAGCTTGATCATGGCACCTGTCATAACTGCACCTGATTGGAATGAGCCTTTTGAAATGATGTGTGATGCGAGTGACTATGCAGTTGGAGCAGTTCCTGGGCAAAGGAAGAACATTATATTTCATGTGGTATACTATGCTAGTAAGACCCTCAATGCTTAATTGAACTACACTACTACTGAGAAGGAACTCTTAGCCATTATCTACGATTTTGAGAAGTTTCGATCTTATTTGCTTGGGATGAAGGTGACAGTTTTCACTGATCACGCTGCGATTCGCTATCTCGTCTCGAAAAAGGACTCGAAGCCTAGATTGATTCGATGGGTTCATTTACTTCAGGAGTTTGAGCTGGAGATCAAGGATAGAAAAGGTACTGAGAATCAAGTTGCTGATCATCTCTCTCGTTTAGAAGATCCAGGTACAATTTCACATGACAAAACATTGATAACTGAGTCTTTTCCTGACGAGCAGTTGTTTGGGGTGCAAGAAGAAGAACCGTGGTTCGCAGACATTATGAACTATCTTGTGAGCGACATTGTGCCTCCGGAATTAACTTATGCTCAAAGGAAGAAGTTTCTTCATGAGGTGAAGTGGTACATGTGGGATGAACCATTTTTTTTCTGCAAGGAGGTGACCAGATCATCAGGAGATGTATTTCGTACAGCGAGACGGAAGGTATCGTGCAAGACTGCCATCCAGCTGTGTATGGAGGCCACTATGATGGAGAAAAGACAATAGCTCGTATCCTTCAAGCATGATTCTCCTGGCCTATATTGTTTAAGGATGCGCATTAGTTCGTTTTGAAGTGTGATCGTTGTCAGCGTGTTGGTAATATGCCAAAGAAGAACGAGATGCCTCTTAATGTGCTTCTCAAGGTTGAGGTCTTCGATGTTTGGGGGATTAACTTCATGGGGCCATTTGTCTCATATTACAATAATAAGTATATCTTGTTGGTGGTCGATTATGTGTCAAAATGGGTCGAAGTTAAGGCTTTACCAACGAATGATGCGAACATAGTGCTTAACTTTCTTCGCAAACATATATTCACAATATTCGGGACTCCAAGAGTCATAATCAGTGACGAGGGATCGCATTTCTGCAATTGCAAGTTCACTGCTATAATGCAAAGATTTAATGTGAATCATCACATTGCTACAGTCTACCATCCTCAAACTAATGGTCAAGCTGAGGTGTCTAACAGATAGATCAAGCGTATGCTAGAGAAAGTTATATGTCCATCGAGAAAGGATTGGTCTTTGAAGCTGGATGAAGTTGTTTGGACTTATCGAACAGCATTCAAGACTCCGCTAGGCATGTCACCGTTTCAACTCTCGTCTCTATCTTTTTCCTGGAAAATTGAAGTCGAGATGGTCAGGGCCGTTTGTTGTCAAAAATGTGTTTCCGCATGGAGCGGTGGAAATTTTTGAGAATGATCTAGGCCAGGCATTCAAGGTTAATGGACAGCATTTGAAGCATTGTTATGGAGATACGGAAAACCGTGAGGTGGTTAGTGCCGTTTTATTGTCAACTTGATCTCAGAATTCTACGTCAAGCTAGCGACGTAAACCAAGCGCTTCTTGGGAGGCAACTCAAGCTTGTTGTATATTAGTAGGAAAGTAAAGAAGATACAAGGAAGAAAAATCAGAAGAAAATACAAATAAATAAATAAATAAATAGGGGATTTTCTACAGGAGCACGACGCGCCCGCGCTGGGAAGCGGGGCGGCCGCGCTAGAACTACAGGAGGTGCGCGCGTCCGCGCTGGGAAACGGGGTGGCCGCGCTGAAACAACAAAGACACGGCGCGTCCGCGCTCCCAGGTGAGGCGGTCGCGCTGAACCCCGACAAAAGAAAAATAAAAGAAATTAGAAAAATTAGAAAAAAAATATATACATACAGCAGTTATACCCTTTCTCAACCCCCCGATTTTTACACTCTATTTTCTCATAATCCCACTACTCCCACTAACCTACAATCACTACCCCATAACCCTAATCTAATTCTAATTCTCTATACATACATACACCTCCATACATCCATCTCCACCATACTTTTATTCCCAAACCCTAAATATCTCTACATACCTCTCTTATCTCACTTAATCTATTTCAATGGCACCAAAGAGAGCCCGTACTCAAGACAGCAGCAACACTAACCCCGCCTCTACCGATACTTCGAGCGCTGGGGGTACGAGGTCACGATTTTTTACTCTGGAGGCTGAAGCTGAGTACACAAGGTTGTTAACTAAGCAGATAATGAAAGATAGGGGTTTTTTACTTTCGGGTAAGGATGGTAATCTTCTCGAGATGATCTTGGAGATGGGATGAGTTTCGTTTTGTGAGGCACCCGTGACTGTGCCTATGAGTATCATTCGCGAGTTCTATGCGAACGCAAAAGCTGATAAGAACGGGTATTCGGTAGTGCGTGGGTTGACGGTGGACTACAGCCCGGAGGCTATTCGCAGGGTTATCAACCAACCTCTGAGGTAGCCAACTCAGGAGGAGTGGGTTAATAAGACGGGGTAGGACTTTGATTTGGATTTGATTGTGGCTATGCTGTGTATCCCAAATACACATTGAAAGTTCAAGAAGGGATCGAACGAGTATCTCAATTTCCCTGCTTAATGCATGAACAGTGTTAGGTACCGAATTATCGTAGAAGGGGGGGTTGAATACGATAATTACTAAATCAAAAATTCTTTCGAATCTTTAGTGGATATAAGATTTAGTGCTCGGTTAGTGGTTCCGTGTTCATGAGCTGAATAGTGTTTAGGAATATAAAATGAGGAACACAAGATATTGGGGGAAGTATATATTAATATATAAATCCTTGAAGGGTGTTGCTATACTCCGGTAAATAAATTAACCGACTACAATCTAAGAACAACAAGGTTCCTAGCTTCTACAAAGATTTACAAATCAAATCCTATACAATGATCTAGCTTTTGTTTGTCTAAGGATTTAATTACCGGGTAACGATTATAATGCCCCTATGAATATACAAGAATTAAATCAGGCATTATAACGTTACTCCGGTGAGAAGTTAAACAGATAGAGAAAAAGCTTGAGCTTCTCTGAAAATCTTTGCTGCTATTTTTATCTCTTCTTGTCGGAGAAGAAGATAAAACTCAGAACAATACAAATGACTACTTATGCTTCGGATGTGTAATCTTTATATCAGTTGAAATATGTGGCTCTGAATAAACCACATAAATTAATTAATAATTCAATAAAGTTGTGGATGAGGTTTCTGTGGCGACCAAGGTAATATAAGCTCTGTGGCGACCAATAGTGAATTTTGCCTTAAAAAAATTCAACTCAATTTCTCTGTGGTGACCAAGGTGAACCTAGGGTGAATTTGCCTTAGAAATATTGAACTGTACATCCAGGATACTGCACTTGTGAAATTATTCTTGCTCTCATTTATTCCCTAAGTACCACACTAAGTCAAGATCAGTTCCTGTACTGGAATATTGAACTGTACATCCGTGATATTGCTTCTGAAGATCAATATACTAATTAGGATGACTCCTACTACAAGGTAGTGATCACCTTGACTTAGTTTCTGTAGAGCATTGTATTTCATGAGCTGTCCCATCTTTAAGTCTTCTCCATTGAGTCTTCGTCTGAATCATAAAACCTGTATTCCCTGATACGAATCCTCACTTAACAATCCTTCTAATGATACTACTCAGATTCCTTTCATGAAACGCTGACGCCTAGTACAACTGGTCTGGTTCACAGACGACTAGCTCCAATTCAGGTCTTCATATTATAGACTTGATTATATTGTTAAGCTTGCAACAACTTTAACGCTTCGAACACTGACTGTCAACAAACAAATGTACTTTCACTGGAATCCTTACCGGTACTGTAGATAACGTCTTTATTGCTATTACAATCATGAATACTTCATTCATTGTTCTTCACCGACGCTTGAACATATAAATGAACTCCTGTCAGTGAGTATAGCTTCAAGACTGTAGTTGTCTTTTTTAACCTCTGTCTATTGTTAGGGCAAAATCACGCGCTAAAATACACACAAGTATACGCGTTCACAAGTAATATAGAATACTTTCTAGTTCGTTCCCACGGAGACTCAGACTAATTATGTTCAATTAAACTCACTCACCAATGTATGATTACTTCTCAATGTTAAGACAATAACACTTAGATTTGATTAACTAATTATTAACTACAATTAACTACTAAAATTAACCACTTAATTAACACTTCGAATTAATAATATTAAAACACTAATGAGATCACAACTTCATTACTACTTCCTTCAATAGTCATTGTTATTACCCTTAGTATGCAATAATGATGATATTAATTGAATAACACGAAACTGATAAAAGCCAACTTTTATTGTACTAATACCATTCTAACAAACATCCACAATTAAGATAGAAGTTGAATAGGCATCAATTCTGTTGAGTCCCTATATGTCTACAGAAATTGACAACATAATGATTTAAGAACAAGTTATTCCTTTTGATTACACAGGGCGAATAAAACGGTTAGAGTTACCCACTAATCATGCAGACTCGTACATGAACCTATGCTAGCATGTCAAGTTCTAAATCTCAAGATCCACCGTCACTTCACAAGAGATTAACACCCTATCTTATATGTTCGCGACGCACATAAGACGAATACGCACAACCAATACTAGATATCATACAATCATCACACACTAAGGTATTAAACAACTAACTAAAGAATTCCATAGTAAATCCGTTACGACCCCATGATCACGATTAGCCCATGTTAGCACTTATCGTCATCATGGGTTCATATGAAAACATGATAAATAAACATAAAAGAATAATAACTAAACTAACTATATTAAACTAGAGTATGTCACAAGAGTAAATAGGTTCAAAAAAAAGAAAACTAGCATCCAACATTACAATAAAATAAAGAATCACAAGAAAATATGCTTCCTCTTCGTTACGGTGTGCTAAAACGGTCTTCTTCCTTATCTCCTTCGCGCGGGAAGTTGAGCGCCCACTCAGCTATGCTGAGCGGCCGCTCAGCTATTGAGCGGGCGCTCAGACCCCTACTGGAAAATGGTCTGATTTTGCTCCGTTTCTTCGCTGTAATCTGCTCCTCTCTTCCCTCTTGCAATGCTAGACACATGCCAAGGCTGATTATTGATGAATTCTCCCCCGAAATGCAACTAATACCCTGAAATGCATAAACACTAGAAAAACGCATCAAATACACAAAATACTTAATTTCAAGACACCAATTTAAGCTATTATAAGACGTTCTAAGTGGTATAAAATGCCACTTATCACACCTCCAAACTTAAATCGATGCTTGTCCTCAAGCGTCACAGACTCAAAAACAAAATAAAAACATGCATGAATGCAATCTATATGAAATGCAGCGATCCCTCTTACTACGACAAAACCAACCAACTCACGATATTTCAACAAATGCAATTAAGCGACTAAAGATCAATCAAATCATGCAAACTAACATACAGCCAGAAACGTGGTGTGTGCAGATGCTTAACAGATATACTTCGGAACTAGATCAATTATTATGACTCAACTATCATCAAGGCAATCACATGATTATACTAAGAATAAAAATTCTAAGCACAAAGTGACTTATAACACTACAAGAATCCTGGAGCTTATTACGGAATCATGCTTTTTATTGATAACAATAATACTTATTTGACCGTGCAATGAGTGAGGTCCACAAAAGACTTATACAATGGTATCCATGTAGCGAGCGTTAGGTTAGCGGATCCCAGACTCTAAAAGCCTTAGGTCACTAGGCACAAAGTCCCCTAAGAACTTAATAACTCGAATACCAAAGAGCCCACTCGTGATCAATTATGCATTAACTCTTTATCTTTCTTTTTTTTTCTTCTTCTTCTTTTTTTCTTTTTTTTTTTCAAAATTTCTGAGCAAGTGCGTTTCGCTCCATCTTGCTCAATCCTAGACTACTCGCATAAACATACGAGCTGGCTACTAGCCATTTGACGCCTAGCCACAATTAGCAACGAATTCCATTTTTTTACTCCATTTTTTTTTATTTTCATGCCTTTTATCACTAAGAACCTATTATAAAATTCTAAGCATAATAAATAGATTAACCTTGAAAACAATCAGACCATAACAACAATCTAGTCCTTAAGTATTCTCTAAGACTTAGTGAAAATACAAGTATTTCTAGCATGTATATCAACCTACACGACTCAACATCACTTTAATGCTATCACTACACTCGCTTCAACATCACAAATCAGTCGGCAAATCATCACAAAAGGGATCATGGCATATGCATGAGCTACATGACATGATAAACAAATAAAGCTATAAATAAAAAAATTATATGACAAAAATTATGCAATTATATGAACTAAACTATCATGAATATGCAACTATATGACACACACACAAAATATTCTTTAACTACCACCCCCAAACTTAAAATCTTCACTGTCCCCAGTGAAGGTAGTAGAAAGGAACACAGGGTATACCTACTCGGAGAGATCATCATCATCATCACCCTCAGTGGGTGGTGTATCAGGAGGCGGATATGCAGAGTCCTCACCAAAAACTGGCCACTGGATGTCAGCTCCAAGGCCTCGAAAAGCGGTCCCTAGCGCAAGGGTGAGCTCCTGAGCAAACCTGCTCTCTGTCTCGTACATAACATCCATCCTCCGTGACAGCCTCCTATACTGGGCATCAGCCATCCCAGCACCCTCCTGAGCTCTAGAAGAACCAGCCTTGAAAGGCATATGGCATAGCCTATTTGTATATTCGAGGATTTAACTCAACTCAAATAAGAATGTAATAAGTAAATAGTGGATCTATCGTCAGAGAGATCTCACAAAGTAACATCTGTCAAAGGGTTAAGAAACATTATTCATCTACAGACTTGAAGACTTAATTCACTGGAAGAAGCTCAAGAAATTGATCAAGCCTTAGTGATATAAATCAAGATTGTGGATTTAATCAAGTGACAGAGATCTCGTCAGGGTATCAATTAATTACAAGGATTTAGTCTGAAGAAAATCAAGAGTATCAAGGTCAAGGCTTGAAGAAACGTCACGGAAGTTAGTCACTCATGAACCAGTCAGTACATCGAGTGTCAACATTGAAGTGGTGGAATTTATTCATATATTTCAGTGATTTTCAGAAGATTTACAGAAGAGTGGTTGTTGTTCAAGAGTAGTATTAATTCTCTTTTAATTAATTAAGTCATTTAATTTAATTAAGAGAATAAATTAAATCTGCAAAGATTAATTTATTGATTAATTGAATTAATTGGTTAATTAAATCTGAATTAATATTATGCATTTTTCAGAAATGATTTTGGAATTATATTCAAAAAGATAATCAGCAAAATAGATTTGAACTGGTATGACAATTAGATTGTCATACCGAAAGTCCTACCAAGTCATTCTGGATAGTCTTTCCAAGTCAAGTAATTGTCATACCGAAAGTCTCTCCAGTTCAACAGATTGTCTTGCCAATACAATTGGATTGTCTCACCGAAAGTCTCTCCAGTTCAAAGGATTGTCTTGCTAGTTCATTTGATTGTCTTGCCGAAAGTCTTGCTGATTCAACTGGATTGTTTTGTTTACTTAAACAACAAAACACAACAGAAGTCATTCATGCAATTATTCAACATACAGAACACACAAGTCAAGAGAAAAAGAAGCAGAAAACAAAGGCAAAACATTTTCATTTTTCATCTGCTTTCTTCAAGATTAAATTTCTAGATTGTAAAGTTAAATCCAATCAACTAGAAATCTTTATCTTGTTCTTGTGTATCAATCTAGCGGATTAAAATCCCTAGAACTTAATCTCAGATCGCATTTAGCATTTGATCTTTTAATTGCAAAAATAGAAAAAGTTCATGTCGAATTTTATTCTAGATTTGTAATAATTGATTTGAGATTAATCCCTTGTAACCGATACCGTAGTTGTAACACCTTTCAAGTTTAATAAAAGTTTTATTTAACTTGAATTTTGTTTCACTTTTTTATTCCGCATTTTATTCGCTTAAACGGTATTGTTTGCATTCAACCCCCCTTCTACAAACAAATTGGGACCTAACAATTGGTATCAGAGCCTTCTGATTAACGTACAAATCTAGATCCTAGACTTTTGTGTTTCTTTCACTTCTTGAATTTTTTATTCACTCAAAAATTCATAATGACTACACAAAAAGTTGGAACCGTTAAAATTCCACTTTTCGATAAAGAAAATTATGTTATGTGGAAGAAGAAGATGCTACTGTTTTTACAGGTTGCTAATCCCAAATATTTGCAAGTGTTAAAGAAGGGTCCAAAAATTCCTATGGTTATTGAACCAGAGGTAATAGAAAATGATGTGGTGATCACCAAAGCGAGAACTTATGTGAAGGATCCTGAGGACTTCTCTCCTGCTGAAATAGAAGAAGCCTCCCTGGATGCTAGCCTTCAATTAATCTTAGTAGATTCCCTTAATCCCTTGATGAATAGACATGTGATGAATTGTAAAGATTCCAAACATATCTGGGAAACTATTGAGATTATTAATGAAGGCACAGAGGAAGTTAGGGAGAACAAACTAGAAATCCTAACCTCTGAGTATGAATACTTTAAATCCAATCCAGAGGAAGGAATCACTGAAGTGTTTGAGAGGTATAATGCATTGATCAACAACCTGAACATTAATGGTAAATACTATTCCATCAGGGAGGTCAACAAAAAGTTCCTTTTAACACTGCCAACTCATCTCGAACATAGAATCACTGCCATAAGAGAAGCAAGAGATCTGAGTGAGATTTCTTTGGAAAGGCTCTATGGTGTGTTAAAGACTTATGAGTTGGAGCAGATTCAGCAGAAGGAAGTTTACGGGAAAGGAAGAGTGGTCAGCACGTCTACTGCTCTAGTAGCTGATGAACAACAACAACCACAATATCAACAACAATCTCAACAGTCAGAAAGAATGGTACAGTCTTCCAAGGTTGAAGATAATGTGATAGTAGCAGAATTTGATTCTCCTACTACTAATCAATCAGGAGATGATTATTATTCCTTGGAAGAACTGGAGCAATTGGAGGATGAGTCAATGGCCCTGATTGTCAAGAGATTCTCAAATGTCAGATTCAAAAGGAATCCCAAGTTCAAGTACAAGTCCAACTACAACAGATTTCAGAAAGGTGGATCTTCATCCTCTAACACCAGCAGTGGTGGGTATAAAATAGGGATGGTTGATCGAAGCACCATTCGATGCTTCAACTGCAATGAGTTGGGACACTTTGCCACAGAATGCAGGAAGCCAAAAGAAGCTAGGAAGAACTCTTACGATTCTAATCAGAAGAGTAAATCTGAAAGGGCTTACCTGGCAAAGGGAAGAAGCTGGGATGATACTGACAGTGAAGATGAAGAAGTTGGGAATCTTGCTCTCATGGCTAGTGATGCAAGCACCTCATCGTCAAGAAAAGAGGTAAAATTTACTGATGCTGAATTAGTTTATCATCTAGGAGGTTCCTTAGATTGTGCTCGTCGTGATAATGAATTGTTAAATCAACAAATCAAAGACCTTGAGAAAGAGGTCAATGAATTAAGACTTGTACACATTAATCAAGATAAATTAAAAGATCAAGTGTCTTTTCTAGAGAATAGAGTTGACTGTTATAGAAAACTTGAAACTATTCTTAAAGACAAGATCACTGGTCTTGAGGCTAAGGTTAAAGCTTACTTTAATTCTTGTTCGAAGTCCAAAGAGTTTTACAATAAGCAAGCTGTTAATCAAACATCTGGTATAGGTTATGATTACAATGCTGCTATTGGAAAATTAGGCATAAACTCCCCTCCTCATGTCTGTGCTAAAGGCAGAGAAGTACCACATGTGCTTAAGGGTGTTGATGAACCCCTCTATAAAGAATCAATTGCTGAACCATTTGATGAGACCTCTTTTATTATTCAAGAAGAAATCCGTGCTGAAGATAATGCTAATGAGAAAGCTGTCTCCAAGTCAAGTGTGTCAAAAGTTCCTGTCAAGGTTGTGAAAGCAACTGAGACTAACTCAGACACACATGAGTTGGATAACACAAATGCCATGTCTACCATGCATAAGTTGCCTACTGTTAATCCTTCTCATAAAGCATGTGGTGTTCCTGATTGTATGTCTTGTGCTTTTAATCTGATGTTTGCTTATTTTAATGGTAAGCATGTTTCTAATGATAAGACTACTCCTCGTCAGCATGTGAATAATAGAAAGCATGATAGGTCTAAAACTGCTAGTCCTCCTAAAGCTAGAAAGGAGACATTTGTGCCTAAGCCTAAACAGAAATTTGTCAAGGCTGTTCACAAGGTCAAATGTTCAGTCATTGAGAACGTTGAGAATATTAAAATTAAGAATGTTGTTTTGCCTGATAAAGGCCAATTTTACAAGTATGCCGGACCCAGCCAAGCTTGGGTTCCGAAGAAGGTCTAATCCATTTGTATTGCAGGGCATTAAACAGGTACAACCGGTAGTGTGGATTCTTGACAGCGGATCGTCAAGACATATGACCGGAGATAGAGCCCTGCTATCAAATGTGGTTGAGAAAGCTGGCCCAGTGGTTACCTTTGGAGATAACAGCAAAGGTTTAACGGAGGGATATGGCTGTTTGCTAGCTGGAAATGTTATCATTGAAAATGTGTATGTTGTGCAAGGACTTGAACACAATCTGCTTAGCATTAGTCAGTTCTGTGACAACGGCTACAATGTTTTATTCGACAAGCTGAAGTGTCAGATTTTGCACAAGAAAAGTGAAAAACCCTCCTTAATGGGAATCCGGAAAGGAAATCTGTTCGTAGCTGACATGAACTCTGGAAGCAATCCTGAAGTCAATTGTTTCTATGCAAAGGCATCGTCAGATGAAAGTTGGATATGGCACAAGAGACTTTCTCATCTCAATTTTAAAACAATGAATTCTCTTGTAAAAAGAGAATTGGTAAGAGGTCTGCCTCAGCTGGAATTCTCTCCAGAAGGACTATGTGAGGCTTGCCAGAAAGGAAAGTCAAAGAAAGCAAGTCACAGAGGCACTAACACATCTTCCATAACTGGTGTTCTGCAATTATTGCACATGGATTTATTTGGACCAGTTAATGTCCTTTCGATGTCAAAGAAGTGTTACTGTCTTGTGATAGTTGATGACTATTCCAAGTATACGTGGGTTTTATTTCTTCACTCTAAGGATGAAACACCACAAGTTGTGATTGATCATATCAAGATGATTGAGTTAGATTCTAACGTCCCTGTTAGAGCAATAAGGTCAGATAATGGGACAGACTTCAAGAATGCACTTCTCAATGAATTCTGTACAGACAAAGGGATTACCAGACAATTTTCAGCTCCTAGAACCCCTCAGCAAAATGGAGTGGTAGAAAGGAAGAATCGTACATTGGTTGAAGCTGCAAGAACGATGTTAAGTGAATCCGGTCTTCCAATGTACTTTTGGGCTGAAGCTGTCAATACTGCATGTTATACTCAGAATCGAACTCTAATCAACAAAGACTTCATGAAAACTCCTTATGAGATTTGAATGAACAGAAACTT
>NW_027420232.1:0-41320 GCF_009905375.1 Apium graveolens
CCAATTCACTTTCGGACGACCCCAAATAAACGCGAATGCAATTTCATAAATCAATAGGGACAAATTATGAAAATATCCAAAAAACAAGCCGCCTCAATTTATGCTCCATACATCGTGTACTACTTGCCTACGAGAATTATTTGGAAACCTAGTTTTATTTATTTCAGCCCCGATTCACTTTCGGACGACCCCAAATAAACGCGAATGCAATTTCATAAATCAATAGGGACAAATTATGAAAAGATATCCAAAAAACAACCGCCTCAATTTATGCTCCATACCTCGTGTACTACTACCAACGAGAATTATTGGAAATCTAGTTTATTTGTTTCGGCCCCTGATTCACTTTCGGACGACCCCAAATAAACGCAATGCAATTCATAAATCAATAGGACAAATTTAGAAGATATCCAAAAAACAAGCCGCCTCAATTTATGGCTCCATACCTCGTGTACTACTGCTAAATAAACGCGAATGCAATTTCATAAATCAATAGGGACAATTATTAAAAGATATCCAAAAAACAAGCCGCCCTCAATTTATGCTCCATACCTCGTGTACTACTGCCTACAAGAATTATTTGGAAACCTAGTTTTATTTTATTTCAGCCCCCGATTCACTTTCGGACGACCCCAAATAAACGCGAATGCAATTTCATAAATCAATAGGGACAAATTAGAAAAGATATCCAAAAAACAAGCCGCCTCAATTTATGCTCCATATCCTCGTGTACTACTGCCTACGAGAATTATTTGGAAACCTAGTTTTATTTATTTCAGCCCTAATTCACTTTCGGACGACCCCAAATAAACGCGAATGCAATTTCATAAATCAATAGGGACAAATTATGAAAAGATATCCAAAAAACAAGCCGCCTCAATTTATGCTCCATTACCTCGTGTACTACTGCCTACGAGAATTATTTGGAAACCTAGTTTTATTTATTTTCAGCCCCGATTCACTTTCGGACGACCCCAATAAACGCGAATGCAATTTCATAATCAATAGGGACAAATTATGAAAAGATATCCAAAAAACAAGCCGCCTCAATTTATGCTCCATACCTCGTGTACTACTGCCTACGAGAATTATTTGGAAACCTAGTTTTATTTATTTCAGCCCCGAATTCACTTTCGGACGACCCCAAATAAACGCGAATGCAATTTCATAAATCAATAGGGACAAATTATGAAAAGATATCCAAAAAACAAGCCGCCTCAATTTATGCTCCATACCTCGTGTACTACTGCCTACGAGAATTATTTGGAAACCTAGTTTTATTTGATTTCAGCCCCAATTCACTTTCGGACGACCCCAAATAAACGCGAATGCAATTTCATAAATCAATAGGGACAAATTATGAAAAGATATCCAAAAAACAAGCCGCCTCAATTTATGCTCCATACCTCGTGTACTACTGCCTACGAGAATTATTGGAAACCTAGTTTTATTTATTTCAGCCCCGAATTCACTTTCGGACGACCCCAAATAAACGCGAATGCAATTTCATAAATCAATAGGGACAAATTATAAAAGATATCCAAAAAACAAGCCGCCTCAATTTATGCTCCATACCTCGTGTACTACTGCCTACGAGAATTATTGGAAACCTAGTTTTATTTATTTCAGCCCCGATTCACTTTCGGACGACCCCAAATAAACGCGAATGCAATTTCATAAATCAATAGGGACAAATTATGAAAAGATATCCAAAAAACAAGCCGCCTCAATTTATGCTCCATACCTCGTGTACTACTGCCTACGAGAATTATTTGGAAACCTAGTTTTATTTATTTCAGCCCCTAATTCACTTTCGGACGACCCCAAATAAACGCGAATGCAATTTCATAAATCAATAGGGACAAATTATGAAAAGATATCCAAAAAACAAGCCGCCTCAATTTATGCTCCATACCTCGTGTACTACTGCCTACGAGAATTATTTGGAAACCTAGTTTTATTTATTTCAGCCCCGATTCACTTTCGGACGACCCCAAATAAACGCGAATGCAATTTCATAAATCAATAGGGACAAATTATGAAAAGATATCCAAAAAACAAGCCGCCTCAATTTATGCTCCATACCTCGTGTACTACTGCCTACGAGAATTATTTGGAAACCTAGTTTTATTTATTTCAGCCCCCGATTCACTTTCGGACGACCCCAAATAAACGCGAATGCAATTTCATAAATCAATAGGGACAAATTATGAAAAGATATCCAAAAAACAAGCCGCCTCAATTTATGCTCCATACCTCGTGTACTACTGCCTACGAGAATTATTTGGAAACCTAGTTTTATTTAGTTCAGCCCCGATTCACTTTCGGACGACCCCAAATAAACGCGAATGCAATTTCATAAATCAATAGGGACAAATTATGAAAAGATATCCAAAAAACAAGCCGCCTCAATTTATGCTCCATACCTCGTGTACTACTGCCTACGAGAATTATTTGGAAACCTAGTTTTATTTATTTCAGCCCCGATTCACTTTCGGACGACCCCAAATAAACGCGAATGCAATTTCATAAATCAATAGGGACAAATTATGAAAAGATATCCAAAAAACAAGCCGCCTCAATTTATGCTCCATACCTCGTGTACTACTGCCTACGAGAATTATTTGGAAACCTAGTTTTATTTATTTCAGCCCCGATTCACTTTCGGACGACCCCAAATAAACGCGAATGCAATTTCATAAATCAATAGGGACAAATTATGAAAAGATATCCAAAAAACAAGCCGCCTCAATTTATGCTCCATTACCTCGTGTACTACTGCCTACGAGAATTATTTGGAAACCTAGTTTTATTTATTTCAGCCCCGATTCACTTTCGGACGACCCCAAATAAACGCGAATGCAATTTCATAAATCAATAGGGACAAATTATGAAAAGATATCCAAAAAACAAGCCGCCTCAATTTATGCTCCATACCTCGTGTACTACTGCCTACGAGAATTATTTGGAAACCTAGTTTTATTTATTTCAGCCCCGATTCACTTTCGGACGACCCCAAATAAACGCGAATGCAATTTCATAAATCAATAGGGACAAATTATGAAAAGATATCCAAAAAACAAGCCGCCTCAATTTATGCTCCATACCTCGTGTACTACTGCCTACGAGAATTATTTGGAAACCTAGTTTTATTTAGTTTCAGCCCCGATTCACTTTCGGACGACCCCAAATAAACGCGAATGCAATTTCATAAATCAATAGGGACAAATTATGAAAAGATATCCAAAAAACAAGCCGCCTCAATTTATGCTCCATACCTCGTGTACTACTGCCTACGAGAATTATTTGGAAACCTAGTTTTATTTATTTCAGCCCCGATTCACTTTCGGACGACCCCAAATAAACGCGAATGCAATTTCATAAATCAATAGGGACAAATTATGAAAAGATATCCAAAAAACAAGCCGCCTCAATTTATGCTCCATACCTCGTGTACTACTGCCTACGAGAATTATTTGGAAACCTAGTTTTATTTATTTCAGCCCCGATTCACTTTCGGACGACCCCAAATAAACGCGAATGCAATTTCATAAATCAATAGGGACAAATTATGAAAAGATATCCAAAAAACAAGCCGCCTCAATTTATGCTCCATACCTCGTGTACTACTGCCTACGAGAATTATTTGGAAACCTAGTTTTATTTATTTCAGCCCCGATTCACTTTCGGACGACCCCAAATAAACGCGAATGCAATTTCATAAATCAATAGGGACAAATTATGAAAAGATATCCAAAAAACAAGCCGCCTCAATTTATGCTCCATACCTCGTGTACTACTGCCTACGAGAATTATTTGGAAACCTAGTTTTATTTATTTCAGCCCCGATTCACTTTCGGACGACCCCAAATAAACGCGAATGCAATTTCATAAATCAATAGGGACAAATTATGAAAAGATATCCAAAAAACAAGCCGCCTCAATTTATGCTCCATACCTCGTGTACTACTGCCTACGAGAATTATTTGGAAACCTAGTTTTATTTATTTCAGCCCCGATTCACTTTCGGACGACCCCAAATAAACGCGAATGCAATTTCATAAATCAATAGGGACAAATTATGAAAAGATATCCAAAAAACAAGCCGCCTCAATTTATGCTCCATACCTCGTGTACTACTGCCTACGAGAATTATTTGGAAACCTAGTTTTATTTGTTTCAGCCCCGATTCACTTTCGGACGACCCCAAATAAACGCGAATGCAATTTCATAAATCAATAGGGACAAATTATGAGAAGATATCCAAAAAACAAGCCGCCTCAATTTATGCTCCATACCTCGTGTACTACTGCTAAATAAACGCGAATGCAATTTCATAAATCAATAGGGACAAATTATTAAAAGATATCCAAAAAACAAGTCGCCTCAATTTATGCTCCATATCTCGTGTACTACTGCTAAATAAACGCGAATGCAATTTCATAAATCAATAGGGACAAATTATTAAAAGATATCCAAAAAACAAGCCGCCTCAATTTATGCTCCATACCTCGTGTACTACTGCCTACAAGAATTATTTGGAAACCTAGTTTTATTTATTTCAGCCCCGATTCACTTTCGGACGACCCCAAATAAACGCGAATGCAATTTCATAAATCAATAGGGACAAATTATGAAAAGATATCCAAAAAACAAGCCGCCTCAATTTATGCTCCATTCCTCGTGTACTACTGCCTACGAGAATTATTTGGAAACCTAGTTTTATTTATTTCAGCCCTAATTCACTTTCGGACGACCCCAAATAAACGCGAATGCAATTTCATAAATCAATAGGGACAAATTATGAAAAGATATCCAAAAAACAAGCCGCCTCAATTTATGCTCCATACCTCGTGTACTACTGCCTACGAGAATTATTTGGAAACCTAGTTTTATTTATTTCAGCCCCGATTCACTTTCGGACGACCCCAAATAAACGCGAATGCAATTTCATAAATCAATAGGGACAAATTATGAAAAGATATCCAAAAAACAAGCCGCCTCAATTTATGCTCCATACATCGTGTACTACTGCCTACGAGAATTATTTGGAAACCTAGTTTTATTTATTTCAGCCCCGATTCACTTTCGGACGACCCCAAATAAACGCGAATGCAATTTCATAAATCAATAGGGACAAATTATGAAAAGATATCCAAAAAACAAGCCGCCTCAATTTATGCTCCATACCTCGTGTACTACTGCCTACGAGAATTATTTGGAAACCTAGTTTTATTTATTTCAGCCCCGATTCACTTTCGGACGACCCCAAATAAACGCGAATGCAATTTCATAAATCAATAGGGACAAATTATGAAAAGATATCCAAAAAACAAGCCGCCTCAATTTATGCTCCATACCTCGTGTACTACTGCCTACGAGAATTATTTGGAAACCTAGTTTTATTTGTTTCAGCCCCGATTCACTTTCGGACGACCCCAAATAAACGCGAATGCAATTTCATAAATCAATAGGGACAAATTATGAAAAGATATCCAAAAAACAAGCCGCCTCAATTTATGCTCCATACCTCGTGTACTACTGCCTACGAGAATTATTTGGAAACCTAGTTTTATTTATTTCAGCCCCGATTCACTTTCGGACGACCCCAAATAAACGCGAATGCAATTTCATAAATCAATAGGGACAAATTATGAAAAGATATCCAAAAAACAAGCCGCCTCAATTTATGCTCCATACCTCGTGTACTACTGCCTACGAGAATTATTTGGAAACCTAGTTTTATTTATTTCAGCCCCGATTCACTTTCGGACGACCCCAAATAAACGCGAATGCAATTTCATAAATCAATAGGGACAAATTATGAAAAGATATCCAAAAAACAAGCCGCCTCAATTTATGCTCCATACCTCGTGTACTACTGCCTACGAGAATTATTTGGAAACCTAGTTTTATTTATTTCAGCCCCGATTCACTTTCGGACGACCCCAAATAAACGCGAATGCAATTTCATAAATCAATAGGGACAAATTATGAAAAGATATCCAAAAAACAAGCCGCCTCAATTTATGCTCCATACCTCGTGTACTACTGCCTACGAGAATTATTTGGAAACCTAGTTTTATTTATTTCAGCCCCGATTCACTTTCGGACGACCCCAAATAAACGCGAATGCAATTTCATAAATCAATAGGGACAAATTATGAAAAGATATCCAAAAAACAAGCCGCCTCAATTTATGCTCCATACCTCGTGTACTACTGCCTACGAGAATTATTTGGAAACCTAGTTTTATTTATTTCAGCCCCGATTCACTTTCGGACGACCCCAAATAAACGCGAATGCAATTTCATAAATCAATAGGGACAAATTATGAAAAGATATCCAAAAAACAAGCCGCCTCAATTTATGCTCCATACCTCGTGTACTACTGCCTACGAGAATTATTTGGAAACCTAGTTTTATTTGTTTCAGCCCCGATTCACTTTCGGACGACCCCAAATAAACGCGAATGCAATTTCATAAATCAATAGGGACAAATTATGAAAAGATATCCAAAAAACAAGCCGCCTCAATTTATGCTCCATACCTCGTGTACTACTGCCTACGAGAATTATTTGGAAACCTAGTTTTATTTATTTCAGCCCCGATTCACTTTCGGACGACCCCAAATAAACGCGAATGCAATTTCATAAATCAATAGGGACAAATTATGAAAAGATATCCAAAAAACAAGCCGCCTCAATTTATGCTCCATACCTCGTGTACTACTGCCTACGAGAATTATTTGGAAACCTAGTTTTATTTATTTCAGCCCCGATTCACTTTCGGACGACCCCAAATAAACGCGAATGCAATTTCATAAATCAATAGGGACAAATTATGAAAAGATATCCAAAAAACAAGCCGCCTCAATTTATGCTCCATACCTCGTGTACTACTGCCTACGAGAATTATTTGGAAACCTAGTTTTATTTATTTCAGCCCCGATTCACTTTCGGACGACCCCAAATAAACGCGAATGCAATTTCATAAATCAATAGGGACAAATTATGAAAAGATATCCAAAAAACAAGCCGCCTCAATTTATGCTCCATACCTCGTGTACTACTGCCTACGAGAATTATTTGGAAACCTAGTTTTATTTATTTCAGCCCCGATTCACTTTCGGACGACCCCAAATAAACGCGAATGCAATTTCATAAATCAATAGGGACAAATTATGAAAAGATATCCAAAAAACAAGCCGCCTCAATTTATGCTCCATACCTCGTGTACTACTGCCTACGAGAATTATTTGGAAACCTAGTTTTATTTATTTCAGCCCCGATTCACTTTCGGACGACCCCAAATAAACGCGAATGCAATTTCATAAATCAATAGGGACAAATTATGAAAAGATATCCAAAAAACAAGCCGCCTCAATTTATGCTCCATACCTCGTGTACTACTGCCTACGAGAATTATTTGGAAACCTAGTTTTATTTGTTTCAGCCCCGATTCACTTTCGGACGACCCCAAATAAACGCGAATGCAATTTCATAAATCAATAGGGACAAATTATGAAAAGATATCCAAAAAACAAGCCGCCTCAATTTATGCTCCATACCTCGTGTACTACTGCCTACGAGAATTATTTGGAAACCTAGTTTTATTTATTTCAGCCCCGATTCACTTTCGGACGACCCCAAATAAACGCGAATGCAATTTCATAAATCAATAGGGACAAATTATGAAAAGATATCCAAAAAACAAGCCGCCTCAATTTATGCTCCATACCTCGTGTACTACTGCCTACGAGAATTATTTGGAAACCTAGTTTTATTTATTTCAGCCCCGATTCACTTTCGGACGACCCCAAATAAACGCGAATGCAATTTCATAAATCAATAGGGACAAATTATGAAAAGATATCCAAAAAACAAGCCGCCTCAATTTATGCTCCATACCTCGTGTACTACTGCCTACGAGAATTATTTGGAAACCTAGTTTTATTTGTTTCAGCCCCGATTCACTTTCGGACGACCCCAAATAAACGCGAATGCAATTTCATAAATCAATAGGGACAAATTATGAAAAGATATCCAAAAAACAAGCCGCCTCAATTTATGCTCCATACCTCGTGTACTACTGCCTACGAGAATTATTTGGAAACCTAGTTTTATTTATTTCAGCCCCGATTCACTTTCGGACGACCCCAAATAAACGCGAATGCAATTTCATAAATCAATAGGGACAAATTATGAAAAGATATCCAAAAAACAAGCCGCCTCAATTTATGCTCCATACCTCGTGTACTACTGCCTACGAGAATTATTTGGAAACCTAGTTTTATTTATTTCAGCCCCGATTCACTTTCGGACGACCCCAAATAAACGCGAATGCAATTTCATAAATCAATAGGGACAAATTATGAAAAGATATCCAAAAAACAAGCCGCCTCAATTTATGCTCCATACCTCGTGTACTACTGCCTACGAGAATTATTTGGAAACCTAGTTTTATTTATTTCAGCCCCGATTCACTTTCGGACGACCCCAAATAAACGCGAATGCAATTTCATAAATCAATAGGGACAAATTATGAAAAGATATCCAAAAAACAAGCCGCCTCAATTTATGCTCCATACCTCGTGTACTACTGCCTACGAGAATTATTTGGAAACCTAGTTTTATTTATTTCAGCCCCGATTCACTTTCGGACGACCCCAAATAAACGCGAATGCAATTTCATAAATCAATAGGGACAAATTATGAAAAGATATCCAAAAAACAAGCCGCCTCAATTTATGCTCCATACCTCGTGTACTACTGCCTACGAGAATTATTTGGAAACCTAGTTTTATTTATTTCAGCCCCGAATTCACTTTCGGACGACCCCAAATAAACGCGAATGCAATTTCATAAATCAATAGGGACAAATTATGAAAAGATATCCAAAAAACAAGCCGCCTCAATTTATGCTCCATACCTCGTGTACTACTGCCTACGAGAATTATTTGGAAACCTAGTTTTATTTATTTCAGCCCCGATTCACTTTCGGACGACCCCAAATAAACGCGAATGCAATTTCATAAATCAATAGGGACAAATTATGAAAAGATATCCAAAAAACAAGCCGCCTCAATTTATGCTCCATACCTCGTGTACTACTGCCTACGAGAATTATTTGGAAACCTAGTTTTATTTATTTCAGCCCCGATTCACTTTCGGACGACCCCAAATAAACGCGAATGCAATTTCATAAATCAATAGGGACAAATTATGAAAAGATATCCAAAAAACAAGCCGCCTCAATTTATGCTCCATACCTCGTGTACTACTGCCTACGAGAATTATTTGGAAACCTAGTTTTATTTATTTCAGCCCCGATTCACTTTCGGACGACCCCAAATAAACGCGAATGCAATTTCATAAATCAATAGGGACAAATTATGAAAAGATATCCAAAAAACAAGCCGCCTCAATTTATGCTCCATACCTCGTGTACTACTGCCTACGAGAATTATTTGGAAACCTAGTTTTATTTATTTCAGCCCCGATTCACTTTCGGACGACCCCAAATAAACGCGAATGCAATTTCATAAATCAATAGGGACAAATTATGAAAAGATATCCAAAAAACAAGCCGCCTCAATTTATGCTCCATACCTCGTGTACTACTGCCTACGAGAATTATTTGGAAACCTAGTTTTATTTATTTCAGCCCCGATTCACTTTCGGACGACCCCAAATAAACGCGAATGCAATTTCATAAATCAATAGGGACAAATTATGAAAAGATATCCAAAAAACAAGCCGCCTCAATTTATGCTCCATACCTCGTGTACTACTGCCTACGAGAATTATTTGGAAACCTAGTTTTATTTATTTCAGCCCCGATTCACTTTCGGACGACCCCAAATAAACGCGAATGCAATTTCATAAATCAATAGGGACAAATTATGAAAAGATATCCAAAAAACAAGCCGCCTCAATTTATGCTCCATACCTCGTGTACTACTGCCTACGAGAATTATTTGGAAACCTAGTTTTATTTATTTCAGCCCCGATTCACTTTCGGACGACCCCAAATAAACGCGAATGCAATTTCATAAATCAATAGGGACAAATTATGAAAAGATATCCAAAAAACAAGCCGCCTCAATTTATGCTCCATACCTCGTGTACTACTGCCTACGAGAATTATTTGGAAACCTAGTTTTATTTGTTTCAGCCCCGATTCACTTTCGGACGACCCCAAATAAACGCGAATGCAATTTCATAAATCAATAGGGACAAATTATGAAAAGATATCCAAAAAACAAGCCGCCTCAATTTATGCTCCATACCTCGTGTACTACTGCCTACGAGAATTATTTGGAAACCTAGTTTTATTTATTTCAGCCCCGATTCACTTTCGGACGACCCCAAATAAACGCGAATGCAATTTCATAAATCAATAGGGACAAATTATGAAAAGATATCCAAAAAACAAGCCGCCTCAATTTATGCTCCATACATCGTGTACTACTGCCTACGAGAATTATTTGGAAACCTAGTTTTATTTATTTCAGCCCCGATTCACTTTCGGACGACCCCAAATAAACGCGAATGCAATTTCATAAATCAATAGGGACAAATTATGAAAAGATATCCAAAAAACAAGCCGCCTCAATTTATGCTCCATACCTCGTGTACTACTGCCTACGAGAATTATTTGGAAACCTAGTTTTATTTGTTTCAGCCCCGATTCACTTTCGGACGACCCCAAATAAACGCGAATGCAATTTCATAAATCAATAGGGACAAATTATGAAAAGATATCCAAAAAACAAGCCGCCTCAATTTATGCTCCATACCTCGTGTACTACTGCCTACGAGAATTATTTGGAAACCTAGTTTTATTTATTTCAGCCCCGATTCACTTTCGGACGACCCCAAATAAACGCGAATGCAATTTCATAAATCAATAGGGACAAATTATGAAAAGATATCCAAAAAACAAGCCGCCTCAATTTATGCTCCATACCTCGTGTACTACTGCCTACGAGAATTATTTGGAAACCTAGTTTTATTTATTTCAGCCCCGATTCACTTTCGGACGACCCCAAATAAACGCGAATGCAATTTCATAAATCAATAGGGACAAATTATGAAAAGATATCCAAAAAACAAGCCGCCTCAATTTATGCTCCATACCTCGTGTACTACTGCCTACGAGAATTATTTGGAAACCTAGTTTTATTTATTTCAGCCCCGATTCACTTTCGGACGACCCCAAATAAACGCGAATGCAATTTCATAAATCAATAGGGACAAATTATGAAAAGATATCCAAAAAACAAGCCGCCTCAATTTATGCTCCATACCTCGTGTACTACTGCCTACGAGAATTATTTGGAAACCTAGTTTTATTTATTTCAGCCCCGATTCACTTTCGGACGACCCCAAATAAACGCGAATGCAATTTCATAAATCAATAGGGACAAATTATGAAAAGATATCCAAAAAACAAGCCGCCTCAATTTATGCTCCATACCTCGTGTACTACTGCCTACGAGAATTATTTGGAAACCTAGTTTTATTTATTTCAGCCCCGATTCACTTTCGGACGACCCCAAATAAACGCGAATGCAATTTCATAAATCAATAGGGACAAATTATGAAAAGATATCCAAAAAACAAGCCGCCTCAATTTATGCTCCATACCTCGTGTACTACTGCCTACGAGAATTATTTGGAAACCTAGTTTTATTTATTTCAGCCCCGATTCACTTTCGGACGACCCCAAATAAACGCGAATGCAATTTCATAAATCAATAGGGACAAATTATGAGAAGATATCCAAAAAACAAGCCGCCTCAATTTATGCTCCATACCTCGTGTACTACTGCTAAATAAACGCGAATGCAATTTCATAAATCAATAGGGACAAATTATTAAAAGATATCCAAAAAACAAGTCGCCTCAATTTATGCTCCATACCTCGTGTACTACTGCTAAATAAACGCGAATGCAATTTCATAAATCAATAGGGACAAATTATTAAAAGATATCCAAAAAACAAGCCGCCTCAATTTATGCTCCATACCTCGTGTACTACTGCCTACAAGAATTATTTGGAAACCTAGTTTTATTTATTTCAGCCCCGATTCACTTTCGGACGACCCCAAATAAACGCGAATGCAATTTCATAAATCAATAGGGACAAATTATGAAAAGATATCCAAAAAACAAGCCGCCTCAATTTATGCTCCATTCCTCGTGTACTACTGCCTACGAGAATTATTTGGAAACCTAGTTTTATTTATTTCAGCCCCGATTCACTTTCGGACGACCCCAAATAAACGCGAATGCAATTTCATAAATCAATAGGGACAAATTATGAAAAGATATCCAAAAAACAAGCCGCCTCAATTTATGCTCCATACCTCGTGTACTACTGCCTACGAGAATTATTTGGAAACCTAGTTTTATTTATTTCAGCCCCGATTCACTTTCGGACGACCCCAAATAAACGCGAATGCAATTTCATAAATCAATAGGGACAAATTATGAAAAGATATCCAAAAAACAAGCCGCCTCAATTTATGCTCCATACCTCGTGTACTACTGCCTACGAGAATTATTTGGAAACCTAGTTTTATTTATTTCAGCCCCGATTCACTTTCGGACGACCCCAAATAAACGCGAATGCAATTTCATAAATCAATAGGGACAAATTATGAAAAGATATCCAAAAAACAAGCCGCCTCAATTTATGCTCCATACCTCGTGTACTACTGCCTACGAGAATTATTTGGAAACCTAGTTTTATTTATTTCGGCCCCTGATTCACTTTCGGACGACCCCAAATAAACGCGAATGCAATTTCATAAATCAATAGGGACAAATTATGAGAAGATATCCAAAAAACAAGCCGCCTCAATTTATGCTCCATACCTCGTGTACTACTGCTAAATAAACGCGAATGCAATTTCATAAATCAATAGGGACAAATTATTAAAATATATCCAAAAACAAGCCGCCTCAATTTATGCTCCATACCTCGTGTACTACTGCTAAATAAACGCGAATGCAATTTCATAAATCAATAGGGACAAATTATTAAAAGATATCCAAAAAACAAGCCGCCTCAATTTATGCTCCATACCTCGTGTACTACTGCCTACAAGAATTATTTGGAAACCTAGTTTTATTTATTTCAGCCCCGATTCACTTTCGGACGACCCCAAATAAATGCGAATGCAATTTCATAAATCAATAGGGACAAATTATGAAAAGATATCCAAAAAAACAAGCCGCCTCAATTTATGCTCCATACCTCGTGTACTACTGCCTACGAGAATTATTTGGAAACCTAGTTTTATTTATTTCAGCCCCTAATTCACTTTCGGACGACCCCAAATAAACGCGAATGCAATTTCATAAATCAATAGGGACAAATTATGAAAAGATATCCAAAAAACAAGCCGCCTCAATTTATGCTCCATACCTCGTGTACTACTGCCTACGAGAATTATTTGGAAACCTAGTTTTATTTATTTCAGCCCCGATTCACTTTCGGACGACCCCAAATAAACGCGAATGCAATTTCATAAATCAATAGGGACAAATTATGAAAAGATATCCAAAAAACAAGCCGCCTCAATTTATGCTCCATACCTCGTGTACTACTGCCTACGAGAATTATTTGGAAACCTAGTTTTATTTATTTCAGCCCCGATTCACTTTCGGACGACCCCAAATAAACGCGAATGCAATTTCATAAATCAATAGGGACAAATTATGAAAAGATATCCAAAAAACAAGCCGCCTCAATTTATGCTCCATACCTCGTGTACTACTGCCTACGAGAATTATTTGGAAACCTAGTTTTATTTATTTCAGCCCCGATTCACTTTCGGACGACCCCAAATAAACGCGAATGCAATTTCATAAATCAATAGGGACAAATTATGAAAAGATATCCAAAAAACAAGCCGCCTCAATTTATGCTCCATACCTCGTGTACTACTGCCTACGAGAATTATTTGGAAACCTAGTTTTATTTATTTCAGCCCCGATTCACTTTCGGACGACCCCAAATAAACGCGAATGCAATTTCATAAATCAATAGGGACAAATTATGAAAAGATATCCAAAAAACAAGCCGCCTCAATTTATGCTCCATACCTCGTGTACTACTGCCTACGAGAATTATTTGGAAACCTAGTTTTATTTATTTCAGCCCCGATTCACTTTCGGACGACCCCAAATAAACGCGAATGCAATTTCATAAATCAATAGGGACAAATTATGAAAAGATATCCAAAAAACAAGCCGCCTCAATTTATGCTCCATACCTCGTGTACTACTGCCTACGAGAATTATTTGGAAATCTAGTTTTATTTGTTTCGGCCCCTGATTCACTTTCGGACGACCCCAAATAAACGCGAATGCAATTTCATAAATCAATAGGGACAAATTATGAGAAGATATCCAAAAAACAAGCCGCCTCAATTTATGCTCCATACCTCGTGTACTACTGCTAAATAAACGCGAATGCAATTTCATAAATCAATAGGGACAAATTATTAAAAGATATCCAAAAAACAAGTCGCCTCAATTTATGCTCCATACCTCGTGTACTATTGCTAAATAAACGCGAATGCAATTTCATAAATCAATAGGGACAAATTATTAAAAGATATCCAAAAAACAAGCCGCCTCAATTTATGCTCCATACCTCGTGTACTACTGCCTACAAGAATTATTTGGAAACCTAGTTTTATTTATTTCAGCCCCGATTCACTTTCGGACGACCCCAAATAAACGCGAATGCAATTTCATAAATCAATAGGGACAAATTATGAAAAGATATCCAAAAAACAAGCCGCCTCAATTTATGCTCCATTCCTCGTGTACTACTGCCTACGAGAATTATTTGGAAACCTAGTTTTATTTATTTCAGCCCCGATTCACTTTCGGACGACCCCAAATAAACGCGAATGCAATTTCATAAATCAATAGGGACAAATTATGAAAAGATATCCAAAAAACAAGCCGCCTCAATTTATGCTCCATACCTCGTGTACTACTGCCTACGAGAATTATTTGGAAACCTAGTTTTATTTATTTCAGCCCCGATTCACTTTCGGACGACCCCAAATAAACGCGAATGCAATTTCATAAATCAATAGGGACAAATTATGAAAAGATATCCAAAAAACAAGCCGCCTCAATTTATGCTCCATACCTCGTGTACTACTGCCTACGAGAATTATTTGGAAACCTAGTTTTATTTATTTCAGCCCCGATTCACTTTCGGACGACCCCAAATAAACGCGAATGCAATTTCATAAATCAATAGGGACAAATTATGAAAAGATATCCAAAAAACAAGCCGCCTCAATTTATGCTCCATACCTCGTGTACTACTGCCTACGAGAATTATTTGGAAACCTAGTTTTATTTATTTCAGCCCCGATTCACTTTCGGACGACCCCAAATAAACGCGAATGCAATTTCATAAATCAATAGGGACAAATTATGAAAAGATATCCAAAAAACAAGCCGCCTCAATTTATGCTCCATACCTCGTGTACTACTGCCTACGAGAATTATTTGGAAACCTAGTTTTATTTATTTCAGCCCCGATTCACTTTCGGACGACCCCAAATAAACGCGAATGCAATTTCATAAATCAATAGGGACAAATTATGAAAAGATATCCAAAAAACAAGCCGCCTCAATTTATGCTCCATACCTCGTGTACTACTGCCTACGAGAATTATTTGGAAACCTAGTTTTATTTATTTCAGCCCCGATTCACTTTCGGACGACCCCAAATAAACGCGAATGCAATTTCATAAATCAATAGGGACAAATTATGAAAAGATATCCAAAAAACAAGCCGCCTCAATTTATGCTCCATACCTCGTGTACTACTGCCTACGAGAATTATTTGGAAACCTAGTTTTATTTATTTCAGCCCCGATTCACTTTCGGACGACCCCAAATAAACGCGAATGCAATTTCATAAATCAATAGGGACAAATTATGAAAAGATATCCAAAAAACAAGCCGCCTCAATTTATGCTCCATACCTCGTGTACTACTGCCTACGAGAATTATTTGGAAACCTAGTTTTATTTATTTCAGCCCCGATTCACTTTCGGACGACCCCAAATAAACGCGAATGCAATTTCATAAATCAATAGGGACAAATTATGAAAAGATATCCAAAAAACAAGCCGCCTCAATTTATGCTCCATACCTCGTGTACTACTGCCTACGAGAATTATTTGGAAACCTAGTTTTATTTATTTCAGCCCCGATTCACTTTCGGACGACCCCAAATAAACGCGAATGCAATTTCATAAATCAATAGGGACAAATTATGAAAAGATATCCAAAAAACAAGCCGCCTCAATTTATGCTCCATACCTCGTGTACTACTGCCTACGAGAATTATTTGGAAACCTAGTTTTATTTATTTCAGCCCCGATTCACTTTCGGACGACCCCAAATAAACGCGAATGCAATTTCATAAATCAATAGGGACAAATTATGAAAAGATATCCAAAAAACAAGCCGCCTCAATTTATGCTCCATACCTCGTGTACTACTGCCTACGAGAATTATTTGGAAACCTAGTTTTATTTATTTCAGCCCCGATTCACTTTCGGACGACCCCAAATAAACGCGAATGCAATTTCATAAATCAATAGGGACAAATTATGAAAAGATATCCAAAAAACAAGCCGCCTCAATTTATGCTCCATACCTCGTGTACTACTGCCTACGAGAATTATTTGGAAACCTAGTTTTATTTATTTCAGCCCCGATTCACTTTCGGACGACCCCAAATAAACGCGAATGCAATTTCATAAATCAATAGGGACAAATTATGAAAAGATATCCAAAAAACAAGCCGCCTCAATTTATGCTCCATACCTCGTGTACTACTGCCTACGAGAATTATTTGGAAACCTAGTTTTATTTATTTCAGCCCCGATTCACTTTCGGACGACCCCAAATAAACGCGAATGCAATTTCATAAATCAATAGGGACAAATTATGAAAAGATATCCAAAAAACAAGCCGCCTCAATTTATGCTCCATACCTCGTGTACTACTGCCTACGAGAATTATTTGGAAACCTAGTTTTATTTGTTTCAGCCCCGATTCACTTTCGGACGACCCCAAATAAACGCGAATGCAATTTCATAAATCAATAGGGACAAATTATGAAAAGATATCCAAAAAACAAGCCGCCTCAATTTATGCTCCATACCTCGTGTACTACTGCCTACGAGAATTATTTGGAAACCTAGTTTTATTTATTTCAGCCCCGATTCACTTTCGGACGACCCCAAATAAACGCGAATGCAATTTCATAAATCAATAGGGACAAATTATGAAAAGATATCCAAAAAACAAGCCGCCTCAATTTATGCTCCATACCTCGTGTACTACTGCCTACGAGAATTATTTGGAAACCTAGTTTTATTTATTTCAGCCCCGATTCACTTTCGGACGACCCCAAATAAACGCGAATGCAATTTCATAAATCAATAGGGACAAATTATGAAAAGATATCCAAAAAACAAGCCGCCTCAATTTATGCTCCATACCTCGTGTACTACTGCCTACGAGAATTATTTGGAAACCTAGTTTTATTTATTTCAGCCCCGATTCACTTTCGGACGACCCCAAATAAACGCGAATGCAATTTCATAAATCAATAGGGACAAATTATGAAAAGATATCCAAAAAACAAGCCGCCTCAATTTATGCTCCATACCTCGTGTACTACTGCCTACGAGAATTATTTGGAAACCTAGTTTTATTTATTTCAGCCCCGATTCACTTTCGGACGACCCCAAATAAACGCGAATGCAATTTCATAAATCAATAGGGACAAATTATGAAAAGATATCCAAAAAACAAGCCGCCTCAATTTATGCTCCATACCTCGTGTACTACTGCCTACGAGAATTATTTGGAAACCTAGTTTTATTTATTTCAGCCCCGATTCACTTTCGGACGACCCCAAATAAACGCGAATGCAATTTCATAAATCAATAGGGACAAATTATGAAAAGATATCCAAAAAACAAGCCGCCTCAATTTATGCTCCATACCTCGTGTACTACTGCCTACGAGAATTATTTGGAAACCTAGTTTTATTTATTTCAGCCCCGATTCACTTTCGGACGACCCCAAATAAACGCGAATGCAATTTCATAAATCAATAGGGACAAATTATGAAAAGATATCCAAAAAACAAGCCGCCTCAATTTATGCTCCATACATCGTGTACTACTGCCTACGAGAATTATTTGGAAACCTAGTTTTATTTATTTCAGCCCCGATTCACTTTCGGACGACCCCAAATAAACGCGAATGCAATTTCATAAATCAATAGGGACAAATTATGAAAAGATATCCAAAAAACAAGCCGCCTCAATTTATGCTCCATACCTCGTGTACTACTGCCTACGAGAATTATTTGGAAACCTAGTTTTATTTAGTTTCAGCCCCGATTCACTTTCGGACGACCCCAAATAAACGCGAATGCAATTTCATAAATCAATAGGGACAAATTATGAAAAGATATCCAAAAAACAAGCCGCCTCAATTTATGCTCCATACCTCGTGTACTACTGCCTACGAGAATTATTTGGAAACCTAGTTTTATTTATTTCAGCCCCGATTCACTTTCGGACGACCCCAAATAAACGCGAATGCAATTTCATAAATCAATAGGGACAAATTATGAAAAGATATCCAAAAAACAAGCCGCCTCAATTTATGCTCCATACCTCGTGTACTACTGCCTACGAGAATTATTTGGAAACCTAGTTTTATTTATTTCAGCCCCGATTCACTTTCGGACGACCCCAAATAAACGCGAATGCAATTTCATAAATCAATAGGGACAAATTATGAAAAGATATCCAAAAAACAAGCCGCCTCAATTTATGCTCCATACCTCGTGTACTACTGCCTACGAGAATTATTTGGAAACCTAGTTTTATTTATTTCAGCCCCGATTCACTTTCGGACGACCCCAAATAAACGCGAATGCAATTTCATAAATCAATAGGGACAAATTATGAAAAGATATCCAAAAAACAAGCCGCCTCAATTTATGCTCCATACCTCGTGTACTACTGCCTACGAGAATTATTTGGAAACCTAGTTTTATTTGTTTCAGCCCCGATTCACTTTCGGACGACCCCAAATAAACGCGAATGCAATTTCATAAATCAATAGGGACAAATTATGAAAAGATATCCAAAAAACAAGCCGCCTCAATTTATGCTCCATACCTCGTGTACTACTGCCTACGAGAATTATTTGGAAACCTAGTTTTATTTATTTCAGCCCCGATTCACTTTCGGACGACCCCAAATAAACGCGAATGCAATTTCATAAATCAATAGGGACAAATTATGAAAAGATATCCAAAAAACAAGCCGCCTCAATTTATGCTCCATACCTCGTGTACTACTGCCTACGAGAATTATTTGGAAACCTAGTTTTATTTATTTCAGCCCCGATTCACTTTCGGACGACCCCAAATAAACGCGAATGCAATTTCATAAATCAATAGGGACAAATTATGAAAAGATATCCAAAAAACAAGCCGCCTCAATTTATGCTCCATACCTCGTGTACTACTGCCTACGAGAATTATTTGGAAACCTAGTTTTATTTATTTCAGCCCCGATTCACTTTCGGACGACCCCAAATAAACGCGAATGCAATTTCATAAATCAATAGGGACAAATTATGAAAAGATATCCAAAAAACAAGCCGCCTCAATTTATGCTCCATACCTCGTGTACTACTGCCTACGAGAATTATTTGGAAACCTAGTTTTATTTATTTCAGCCCCGATTCACTTTCGGACGACCCCAAATAAACGCGAATGCAATTTCATAAATCAATAGGGACAAATTATGAAAAGATATCCAAAAAACAAGCCGCCTCAATTTATGCTCCATACCTCGTGTACTACTGCCTACGAGAATTATTTGGAAACCTAGTTTTATTTATTTCAGCCCCGATTCACTTTCGGACGACCCCAAATAAACGCGAATGCAATTTCATAAATCAATAGGGACAAATTATGAAAAGATATCCAAAAAACAAGCCGCCTCAATTTATGCTCCATACCTCGTGTACTACTGCCTACGAGAATTATTTGGAAACCTAGTTTTATTTATTTCAGCCCCGATTCACTTTCGGACGACCCCAAATAAACGCGAATGCAATTTCATAAATCAATAGGGACAAATTATGAAAAGATATCCAAAAAACAAGCCGCCTCAATTTATGCTCCATACCTCGTGTACTACTGCCTACGAGAATTATTTGGAAACCTAGTTTTATTTGTTTCAGCCCCGATTCACTTTCGGACGACCCCAAATAAACGCGAATGCAATTTCATAAATCAATAGGGACAAATTATGAAAAGATATCCAAAAAACAAGCCGCCTCAATTTATGCTCCATACCTCGTGTACTACTGCCTACGAGAATTATTTGGAAACCTAGTTTTATTTATTTCAGCCCCGATTCACTTTCGGACGACCCCAAATAAACGCGAATGCAATTTCATAAATCAATAGGGACAAATTATGAAAAGATATCCAAAAAACAAGCCGCCTCAATTTATGCTCCATACCTCGTGTACTACTGCCTACGAGAATTATTTGGAAACCTAGTTTTATTTATTTCAGCCCCGATTCACTTTCGGACGACCCCAAATAAACGCGAATGCAATTTCATAAATCAATAGGGACAAATTATGAAAAGATATCCAAAAAACAAGCCGCCTCAATTTATGCTCCATACCTCGTGTACTACTGCCTACGAGAATTATTTGGAAACCTAGTTTTATTTATTTCAGCCCCGATTCACTTTCGGACGACCCCAAATAAACGCGAATGCAATTTCATAAATCAATAGGGACAAATTATGAAAAGATATCCAAAAAACAAGCCGCCTCAATTTATGCTCCATACCTCGTGTACTACTGCCTACGAGAATTATTTGGAAACCTAGTTTTATTTATTTCAGCCCCGATTCACTTTCGGACGACCCCAAATAAACGCGAATGCAATTTCATAAATCAATAGGGACAAATTATGAAAAGATATCCAAAAAACAAGCCGCCTCAATTTATGCTCCATACCTCGTGTACTACTGCCTACGAGAATTATTTGGAAACCTAGTTTTATTTATTTCAGCCCCGATTCACTTTCGGACGACCCCAAATAAACGCGAATGCAATTTCATAAATCAATAGGGACAAATTATGAAAAGATATCCAAAAAACAAGCCGCCTCAATTTATGCTCCATACCTCGTGTACTACTGCCTACGAGAATTATTTGGAAACCTAGTTTTATTTATTTCAGCCCCGATTCACTTTCGGACGACCCCAAATAAACGCGAATGCAATTTCATAAATCAATAGGGACAAATTATGAAAAGATATCCAAAAAACAAGCCGCCTCAATTTATGCTCCATACCTCGTGTACTACTGCCTACGAGAATTATTTGGAAACCTAGTTTTATTTATTTCAGCCCCGATTCACTTTCGGACGACCCCAAATAAACGCGAATGCAATTTCATAAATCAATAGGGACAAATTATGAAAAGATATCCAAAAAACAAGCCGCCTCAATTTATGCTCCATACCTCGTGTACTACTGCCTACGAGAATTATTTGGAAACCTAGTTTTATTTATTTCAGCCCCGATTCACTTTCGGACGACCCCAAATAAACGCGAATGCAATTTCATAAATCAATAGGGACAAATTATGAAAAGATATCCAAAAAACAAGCCGCCTCAATTTATGCTCCATACCTCGTGTACTACTGCCTACGAGAATTATTTGGAAACCTAGTTTTATTTATTTCAGCCCCGATTCACTTTCGGACGACCCCAAATAAACGCGAATGCAATTTCATAAATCAATAGGGACAAATTATGAAAAGATATCCAAAAAACAAGCCGCCTCAATTTATGCTCCATACCTCGTGTACTACTGCCTACGAGAATTATTTGGAAACCTAGTTTTATTTATTTCAGCCCCGATTCACTTTCGGACGACCCCAAATAAACGCGAATGCAATTTCATAAATCAATAGGGACAAATTATGAAAAGATATCCAAAAAACAAGCCGCCTCAATTTATGCTCCATACCTCGTGTACTACTGCCTACGAGAATTATTTGGAAACCTAGTTTTATTTATTTCAGCCCCGATTCACTTTCGGACGACCCCAAATAAACGCGAATGCAATTTCATAAATCAATAGGGACAAATTATGAAAAGATATCCAAAAAACAAGCCGCCTCAATTTATGCTCCATACCTCGTGTACTACTGCCTACGAGAATTATTTGGAAACCTAGTTTTATTTATTTCAGCCCCGATTCACTTTCGGACGACCCCAAATAAACGCGAATGCAATTTCATAAATCAATAGGGACAAATTATGAAAAGATATCCAAAAAACAAGCCGCCTCAATTTATGCTCCATACCTCGTGTACTACTGCCTACGAGAATTATTTGGAAACCTAGTTTTATTTATTTCAGCCCCGATTCACTTTCGGACGACCCCAAATAAACGCGAATGCAATTTCATAAATCAATAGGGACAAATTATGAAAAGATATCCAAAAAACAAGCCGCCTCAATTTATGCTCCATACCTCGTGTACTACTGCCTACGAGAATTATTTGGAAACCTAGTTTTATTTATTTCAGCCCCGATTCACTTTCGGACGACCCCAAATAAACGCGAATGCAATTTCATAAATCAATAGGGACAAATTATGAAAAGATATCCAAAAAACAAGCCGCCTCAATTTATGCTCCATACCTCGTGTACTACTGCCTACGAGAATTATTTGGAAACCTAGTTTTATTTATTTCAGCCCCGATTCACTTTCGGACGACCCCAAATAAACGCGAATGCAATTTCATAAATCAATAGGGACAAATTATGAAAAGATATCCAAAAAACAAGCCGCCTCAATTTATGCTCCATACCTCGTGTACTACTGCCTACGAGAATTATTTGGAAACCTAGTTTTATTTATTTCAGCCCCGATTCACTTTCGGACGACCCCAAATAAACGCGAATGCAATTTCATAAATCAATAGGGACAAATTATGAAAAGATATCCAAAAAACAAGCCGCCTCAATTTATGCTCCATACCTCGTGTACTACTGCCTACGAGAATTATTTGGAAACCTAGTTTTATTTATTTCAGCCCCGATTCACTTTCGGACGACCCCAAATAAACGCGAATGCAATTTCATAAATCAATAGGGACAAATTATGAAAAGATATCCAAAAAACAAGCCGCCTCAATTTATGCTCCATACCTCGTGTACTACTGCCTACGAGAATTATTTGGAAACCTAGTTTTATTTATTTCAGCCCCGATTCACTTTCGGACGACCCCAAATAAACGCGAATGCAATTTCATAAATCAATAGGGACAAATTATGAAAAGATATCCAAAAAACAAGCCGCCTCAATTTATGCTCCATACCTCGTGTACTACTGCCTACGAGAATTATTTGGAAACCTAGTTTTATTTATTTCAGCCCCGATTCACTTTCGGACGACCCCAAATAAACGCGAATGCAATTTCATAAATCAATAGGGACAAATTATGAAAAGATATCCAAAAAACAAGCCGCCTCAATTTATGCTCCATACCTCGTGTACTACTGCCTACGAGAATTATTTGGAAACCTAGTTTTATTTATTTCAGCCCCGATTCACTTTCGGACGACCCCAAATAAACGCGAATGCAATTTCATAAATCAATAGGGACAAATTATGAAAAGATATCCAAAAAACAAGCCGCCTCAATTTATGCTCCATACCTCGTGTACTACTGCCTACGAGAATTATTTGGAAACCTAGTTTTATTTATTTCAGCCCCGATTCACTTTCGGACGACCCCAAATAAACGCGAATGCAATTTCATAAATCAATAGGGACAAATTATGAAAAGATATCCAAAAAACAAGCCGCCTCAATTTATGCTCCATACCTCGTGTACTACTGCCTACGAGAATTATTTGGAAACCTAGTTTTATTTATTTCAGCCCCGATTCACTTTCGGACGACCCCAAATAAACGCGAATGCAATTTCATAAATCAATAGGGACAAATTATGAAAAGATATCCAAAAAACAAGCCGCCTCAATTTATGCTCCATACCTCGTGTACTACTGCCTACGAGAATTATTTGGAAACCTAGTTTTATTTATTTCAGCCCCGATTCACTTTCGGACGACCCCAAATAAACGCGAATGCAATTTCATAAATCAATAGGGACAAATTATGAAAAGATATCCAAAAAACAAGCCGCCTCAATTTATGCTCCATACCTCGTGTACTACTGCCTACGAGAATTATTTGGAAACCTAGTTTTATTTATTTCAGCCCCGATTCACTTTCGGACGACCCCAAATAAACGCGAATGCAATTTCATAAATCAATAGGGACAAATTATGAAAAGATATCCAAAAAACAAGCCGCCTCAATTTATGCTCCATACCTCGTGTACTACTGCCTACGAGAATTATTTGGAAACCTAGTTTTATTTATTTCAGCCCCGATTCACTTTCGGACGACCCCAAATAAACGCGAATGCAATTTCATAAATCAATAGGGACAAATTATGAAAAGATATCCAAAAAACAAGCCGCCTCAATTTATGCTCCATACCTCGTGTACTACTGCCTACGAGAATTATTTGGAAACCTAGTTTTATTTATTTCAGCCCCGATTCACTTTCGGACGACCCCAAATAAACGCGAATGCAATTTCATAAATCAATAGGGACAAATTATGAAAAGATATCCAAAAAACAAGCCGCCTCAATTTATGCTCCATACCTCGTGTACTACTGCCTACGAGAATTATTTGGAAACCTAGTTTTATTTATTTCAGCCCCGATTCACTTTCGGACGACCCCAAATAAACGCGAATGCAATTTCATAAATCAATAGGGACAAATTATGAAAAGATATCCAAAAAACAAGCCGCCTCAATTTATGCTCCATACCTCGTGTACTACTGCCTACGAGAATTATTTGGAAACCTAGTTTTATTTATTTCAGCCCCGATTCACTTTCGGACGACCCCAAATAAACGCGAATGCAATTTCATAAATCAATAGGGACAAATTATGAAAAGATATCCAAAAAACAAGCCGCCTCAATTTATGCTCCATACCTCGTGTACTACTGCCTACGAGAATTATTTGGAAACCTAGTTTTATTTATTTCAGCCCCGATTCACTTTCGGACGACCCCAAATAAACGCGAATGCAATTTCATAAATCAATAGGGACAAATTATGAAAAGATATCCAAAAAACAAGCCGCCTCAATTTATGCTCCATACCTCGTGTACTACTGCCTACGAGAATTATTTGGAAACCTAGTTTTATTTATTTCAGCCCCGATTCACTTTCGGACGACCCCAAATAAACGCGAATGCAATTTCATAAATCAATAGGGACAAATTATGAAAAGATATCCAAAAAACAAGCCGCCTCAATTTATGCTCCATACCTCGTGTACTACTGCCTACGAGAATTATTTGGAAACCTAGTTTTATTTATTTCAGCCCCGATTCACTTTCGGACGACCCCAAATAAACGCGAATGCAATTTCATAAATCAATAGGGACAAATTATGAAAAGATATCCAAAAAACAAGCCGCCTCAATTTATGCTCCATACCTCGTGTACTACTGCCTACGAGAATTATTTGGAAACCTAGTTTTATTTATTTCAGCCCCGATTCACTTTCGGACGACCCCAAATAAACGCGAATGCAATTTCATAAATCAATAGGGACAAATTATGAAAAGATATCCAAAAAACAAGCCGCCTCAATTTATGCTCCATACCTCGTGTACTACTGCCTACGAGAATTATTTGGAAACCTAGTTTTATTTGTTTCAGCCCCGATTCACTTTCGGACGACCCCAAATAAACGCGAATGCAATTTCATAAATCAATAGGGACAAATTATGAAAAGATATCCAAAAAACAAGCCGCCTCAATTTATGCTCCATACCTCGTGTACTACTGCCTACGAGAATTATTTGGAAACCTAGTTTTATTTATTTCAGCCCCGATTCACTTTCGGACGACCCCAAATAAACGCGAATGCAATTTCATAAATCAATAGGGACAAATTATGAAAAGATATCCAAAAAACAAGCCGCCTCAATTTATGCTCCATACCTCGTGTACTACTGCCTACGAGAATTATTTGGAAACCTAGTTTTATTTGTTTCAGCCCCGATTCACTTTCGGACGACCCCAAATAAACGCGAATGCAATTTCATAAATCAATAGGGACAAATTATGAAAAGATATCCAAAAAACAAGCCGCCTCAATTTATGCTCCATACCTCGTGTACTACTGCCTACGAGAATTATTTGGAAACCTAGTTTTATTTATTTCAGCCCCGATTCACTTTCGGACGACCCCAAATAAACGCGAATGCAATTTCATAAATCAATAGGGACAAATTATGAAAAGATATCCAAAAAACAAGCCGCCTCAATTTATGCTCCATACCTCGTGTACTACTGCCTACGAGAATTATTTGGAAACCTAGTTTTATTTATTTCAGCCCCGATTCACTTTCGGACGACCCCAAATAAACGCGAATGCAATTTCATAAATCAATAGGGACAAATTATGAAAAGATATCCAAAAAACAAGCCGCCTCAATTTATGCTCCATACCTCGTGTACTACTGCCTACGAGAATTATTTGGAAACCTAGTTTTATTTATTTCAGCCCCGATTCACTTTCGGACGACCCCAAATAAACGCGAATGCAATTTCATAAATCAATAGGGACAAATTATGAAAAGATATCCAAAAAACAAGCCGCCTCAATTTATGCTCCATACCTCGTGTACTACTGCCTACGAGAATTATTTGGAAACCTAGTTTTATTTATTTCAGCCCCGATTCACTTTCGGACGACCCCAAATAAACGCGAATGCAATTTCATAAATCAATAGGGACAAATTATGAAAAGATATCCAAAAAACAAGCCGCCTCAATTTATGCTCCATACCTCGTGTACTACTGCCTACGAGAATTATTTGGAAACCTAGTTTTATTTATTTCAGCCCCGATTCACTTTCGGACGACCCCAAATAAACGCGAATGCAATTTCATAAATCAATAGGGACAAATTATGAAAAGATATCCAAAAAACAAGCCGCCTCAATTTATGCTCCATACCTCGTGTACTACTGCCTACGAGAATTATTTGGAAACCTAGTTTTATTTATTTCAGCCCCGATTCACTTTCGGACGACCCCAAATAAACGCGAATGCAATTTCATAAATCAATAGGGACAAATTATGAAAAGATATCCAAAAAACAAGCCGCCTCAATTTATGCTCCATACCTCGTGTACTACTGCCTACGAGAATTATTTGGAAACCTAGTTTTATTTATTTCAGCCCCGATTCACTTTCGGACGACCCCAAATAAACGCGAATGCAATTTCATAAATCAATAGGGACAAATTATGAAAAGATATCCAAAAAACAAGCCGCCTCAATTTATGCTCCATACCTCGTGTACTACTGCCTACGAGAATTATTTGGAAACCTAGTTTTATTTATTTCAGCCCCGATTCACTTTCGGACGACCCCAAATAAACGCGAATGCAATTTCATAAATCAATAGGGACAAATTATGAAAAGATATCCAAAAAACAAGCCGCCTCAATTTATGCTCCATACCTCGTGTACTACTGCCTACGAGAATTATTTGGAAACCTAGTTTTATTTATTTCAGCCCCGATTCACTTTCGGACGACCCCAAATAAACGCGAATGCAATTTCATAAATCAATAGGGACAAATTATGAAAAGATATCCAAAAAACAAGCCGCCTCAATTTATGCTCCATACCTCGTGTACTACTGCCTACGAGAATTATTTGGAAACCTAGTTTTATTTATTTCAGCCCCGATTCACTTTCGGACGACCCCAAATAAACGCGAATGCAATTTCATAAATCAATAGGGACAAATTATGAAAAGATATCCAAAAAACAAGCCGCCTCAATTTATGCTCCATACCTCGTGTACTACTGCCTACGAGAATTATTTGGAAACCTAGTTTTATTTATTTCAGCCCCGATTCACTTTCGGACGACCCCAAATAAACGCGAATGCAATTTCATAAATCAATAGGGACAAATTATGAAAAGATATCCAAAAAACAAGCCGCCTCAATTTATGCTCCATACCTCGTGTACTACTGCCTACGAGAATTATTTGGAAACCTAGTTTTATTTATTTCAGCCCCGATTCACTTTCGGACGACCCCAAATAAACGCGAATGCAATTTCATAAATCAATAGGGACAAATTATGAAAAGATATCCAAAAAACAAGCCGCCTCAATTTATGCTCCATACCTCGTGTACTACTGCCTACGAGAATTATTTGGAAACCTAGTTTTATTTATTTCAGCCCCGATTCACTTTCGGACGACCCCAAATAAACGCGAATGCAATTTCATAAATCAATAGGGACAAATTATGAAAAGATATCCAAAAAACAAGCCGCCTCAATTTATGCTCCATACCTCGTGTACTACTGCCTACGAGAATTATTTGGAAACCTAGTTTTATTTATTTCAGCCCCGATTCACTTTCGGACGACCCCAAATAAACGCGAATGCAATTTCATAAATCAATAGGGACAAATTATGAAAAGATATCCAAAAAACAAGCCGCCTCAATTTATGCTCCATACCTCGTGTACTACTGCCTACGAGAATTATTTGGAAACCTAGTTTTATTTATTTCAGCCCCGATTCACTTTCGGACGACCCCAAATAAACGCGAATGCAATTTCATAAATCAATAGGGACAAATTATGAAAAGATATCCAAAAAACAAGCCGCCTCAATTTATGCTCCATACCTCGTGTACTACTGCCTACGAGAATTATTTGGAAACCTAGTTTTATTTATTTCAGCCCCGATTCACTTTCGGACGACCCCAAATAAACGCGAATGCAATTTCATAAATCAATAGGGACAAATTATGAAAAGATATCCAAAAAACAAGCCGCCTCAATTTATGCTCCATACCTCGTGTACTACTGCCTACGAGAATTATTTGGAAACCTAGTTTTATTTATTTCAGCCCCGATTCACTTTCGGACGACCCCAAATAAACGCGAATGCAATTTCATAAATCAATAGGGACAAATTATGAAAAGATATCCAAAAAACAAGCCGCCTCAATTTATGCTCCATACCTCGTGTACTACTGCCTACGAGAATTATTTGGAAACCTAGTTTTATTTATTTCAGCCCCGATTCACTTTCGGACGACCCCAAATAAACGCGAATGCAATTTCATAAATCAATAGGGACAAATTATGAAAAGATATCCAAAAAACAAGCCGCCTCAATTTATGCTCCATACCTCGTGTACTACTGCCTACGAGAATTATTTGGAAACCTAGTTTTATTTATTTCAGCCCCGATTCACTTTCGGACGACCCCAAATAAACGCGAATGCAATTTCATAAATCAATAGGGACAAATTATGAAAAGATATCCAAAAAACAAGCCGCCTCAATTTATGCTCCATACCTCGTGTACTACTGCCTACGAGAATTATTTGGAAACCTAGTTTTATTTATTTCAGCCCCGATTCACTTTCGGACGACCCCAAATAAACGCGAATGCAATTTCATAAATCAATAGGGACAAATTATGAAAAGATATCCAAAAAACAAGCCGCCTCAATTTATGCTCCATACCTCGTGTACTACTGCCTACGAGAATTATTTGGAAACCTAGTTTTATTTATTTCAGCCCCGATTCACTTTCGGACGACCCCAAATAAACGCGAATGCAATTTCATAAATCAATAGGGACAAATTATGAAAGATATCCAAAAAACAAGCCGCCTCAATTTATGCTCCATACCTCGTGTACTACTGCCTACGAGAATTATTTGGAAACCTAGTTTTATTTATTTCAGCCCCGATTCACTTTCGGACGACCCCAAATAAACGCGAATGCAATTTCATAAATCAATAGGGACAAATTATGAAAAGATATCCAAAAACAAGCCGCCTCAATTTATGCTCCATACCTCGTGTACTACTGCCTACGAGAATTATTTGGAAACCTAGTTTTATTTGTTTCAGCCCCGATTCACTTTCGGACGACCCCAAATAAACGCGAATGCAATTTCATAAATCAATAGGGACAAATTATGAAAAGATATCCAAAAAACAAGCCGCCTCAATTTATGCTCCATACCTCGTGTACTACTGCCTACGAGAATTATTTGGAAACCTAGTTTTATTTATTTCAGCCCCGATTCACTTTCGGACGACCCCAAATAAACGCGAATGCAATTTCATAAATCAATAGGGACAAATTATGAAAAGATATCCAAAAAACAAGCCGCCTCAATTTATGCTCCATACCTCGTGTACTACTGCCTACGAGAATTATTTGGAAACCTAGTTTTATTTATTTCAGCCCCGATTCACTTTCGGACGACCCCAAATAAACGCGAATGCAATTTCATAAATCAATAGGGACAAATTATGAAAAGATATCCAAAAAACAAGCCGCCTCAATTTATGCTCCATACCTCGTGTACTACTGCCTACGAGAATTATTTGGAAACCTAGTTTTATTTATTTCAGCCCCGATTCACTTTCGGACGACCCCAAATAAACGCGAATGCAATTTCATAAATCAATAGGGACAAATTATGAAAAGATATCCAAAAAACAAGCCGCCTCAATTTATGCTCCATACCTCGTGTACTACTGCCTACGAGAATTATTTGGAAACCTAGTTTTATTTATTTCAGCCCCGATTCACTTTCGGACGACCCCAAATAAACGCGAATGCAATTTCATAAATCAATAGGGACAAATTATGAAAAGATATCCAAAAAACAAGCCGCCTCAATTTATGCTCCATACCTCGTGTACTACTGCCTACGAGAATTATTTGGAAACCTAGTTTTATTTATTTCAGCCCCGATTCACTTTCGGACGACCCCAAATAAACGCGAATGCAATTTCATAAATCAATAGGGACAAATTATGAAAAGATATCCAAAAAACAAGCCGCCTCAATTTATGCTCCATACCTCGTGTACTACTGCCTACGAGAATTATTTGGAAACCTAGTTTTATTTATTTCAGCCCCGATTCACTTTCGGACGACCCCAAATAAACGCGAATGCAATTTCATAAATCAATAGGGACAAATTATGAAAAGATATCCAAAAAACAAGCCGCCTCAATTTATGCTCCATACCTCGTGTACTACTGCCTACGAGAATTATTTGGAAACCTAGTTTTATTTATTTCAGCCCCGATTCACTTTCGGACGACCCCAAATAAACGCGAATGCAATTTCATAAATCAATAGGGACAAATTATGAAAAGATATCCAAAAAACAAGCCGCCTCAATTTATGCTCCATACCTCGTGTACTACTGCCTACGAGAATTATTTGGAAACCTAGTTTTATTTATTTCAGCCCCGATTCACTTTCGGACGACCCCAAATAAACGCGAATGCAATTTCATAAATCAATAGGGACAAATTATGAAAAGATATCCAAAAAACAAGCCGCCTCAATTTATGCTCCATACCTCGTGTACTACTGCCTACGAGAATTATTTGGAAACCTAGTTTTATTTATTTCAGCCCCGATTCACTTTCGGACGACCCCAAATAAACGCGAATGCAATTTCATAAATCAATAGGGACAAATTATGAAAAGATATCCAAAAAACAAGCCGCCTCAATTTATGCTCCATACCTCGTGTACTACTGCCTACGAGAATTATTTGGAAACCTAGTTTTATTTATTTCAGCCCCGATTCACTTTCGGACGACCCCAAATAAACGCGAATGCAATTTCATAAATCAATAGGGACAAATTATGAAAAGATATCCAAAAAACAAGCCGCCTCAATTTATGCTCCATACCTCGTGTACTACTGCCTACGAGAATTATTTGGAAACCTAGTTTTATTTATTTCAGCCCCGATTCACTTTCGGACGACCCCAAATAAACGCGAATGCAATTTCATAAATCAATAGGGACAAATTATGAAAAGATATCCAAAAAACAAGCCGCCTCAATTTATGCTCCATACCTCGTGTACTACTGCCTACGAGAATTATTTGGAAACCTAGTTTTATTTATTTCAGCCCCGATTCACTTTCGGACGACCCCAAATAAACGCGAATGCAATTTCATAAATCAATAGGGACAAATTATGAAAAGATATCCAAAAAACAAGCCGCCTCAATTTATGCTCCATACCTCGTGTACTACTGCCTACGAGAATTATTTGGAAACCTAGTTTTATTTATTTCAGCCCCGATTCACTTTCGGACGACCCCAAATAAACGCGAATGCAATTTCATAAATCAATAGGGACAAATTATGAAAAGATATCCAAAAAACAAGCCGCCTCAATTTATGCTCCATACCTCGTGTACTACTGCCTACGAGAATTATTTGGAAACCTAGTTTTATTTATTTCAGCCCCGATTCACTTTCGGACGACCCCAAATAAACGCGAATGCAATTTCATAAATCAATAGGGACAAATTATGAAAAGATATCCAAAAAACAAGCCGCCTCAATTTATGCTCCATACCTCGTGTACTACTGCCTACGAGAATTATTTGGAAACCTAGTTTTATTTATTTCAGCCCCGATTCACTTTCGGACGACCCCAAATAAACGCGAATGCAATTTCATAAATCAATAGGGACAAATTATGAAAAGATATCCAAAAAACAAGCCGCCTCAATTTATGCTCCATACCTCGTGTACTACTGCCTACGAGAATTATTTGGAAACCTAGTTTTATTTGTTTCAGCCCCGATTCACTTTCGGACGACCCCAAATAAACGCGAATGCAATTTCATAAATCAATAGGGACAAATTATGAAAAGATATCCAAAAAACAAGCCGCCTCAATTTATGCTCCATACCTCGTGTACTACTGCCTACGAGAATTATTTGGAAACCTAGTTTTATTTATTTCAGCCCCGATTCACTTTCGGACGACCCCAAATAAACGCGAATGCAATTTCATAAATCAATAGGGACAAATTATGAAAAGATATCCAAAAAACAAGCCGCCTCAATTTATGCTCCATACCTCGTGTACTACTGCCTACGAGAATTATTTGGAAACCTAGTTTTATTTATTTCAGCCCCGATTCACTTTCGGACGACCCCAAATAAACGCGAATGCAATTTCATAAATCAATAGGGACAAATTATGAAAAGATATCCAAAAAACAAGCCGCCTCAATTTATGCTCCATACCTCGTGTACTACTGCCTACGAGAATTATTTGGAAACCTAGTTTTATTTATTTCAGCCCCGATTCACTTTCGGACGACCCCAAATAAACGCGAATGCAATTTCATAAATCAATAGGGACAAATTATGAAAAGATATCCAAAAAACAAGCCGCCTCAATTTATGCTCCATACCTCGTGTACTACTGCCTACGAGAATTATTTGGAAACCTAGTTTTATTTATTTCAGCCCCGATTCACTTTCGGACGACCCCAAATAAACGCGAATGCAATTTCATAAATCAATAGGGACAAATTATGAAAAGATATCCAAAAAACAAGCCGCCTCAATTTATGCTCCATACCTCGTGTACTACTGCCTACGAGAATTATTTGGAAACCTAGTTTTATTTATTTCAGCCCCGATTCACTTTCGGACGACCCCAAATAAACGCGAATGCAATTTCATAAATCAATAGGGACAAATTATGAAAAGATATCCAAAAAACAAGCCGCCTCAATTTATGCTCCATACCTCGTGTACTACTGCCTACGAGAATTATTTGGAAACCTAGTTTTATTTGTTTCAGCCCCGATTCACTTTCGGACGACCCCAAATAAACGCGAATGCAATTTCATAAATCAATAGGGACAAATTATGAAAAGATATCCAAAAAACAAGCCGCCTCAATTTATGCTCCATACCTCGTGCCTACGAGAATTATTTGGAAACCTAGTTTTATTTATTTCAGCCCCGATTCACTTTCGGACGACCCCAAATAAACGCGAATGCAATTTCATAAATCAATAGGGACAAATTATGAAAAGATATCCAAAAAACAAGCCGCCTCAATTTATGCTCCATACCTCGTGTACTACTGCCTACGAGAATTATTTGGAAACCTAGTTTTATTTATTTCAGCCCCGATTCACTTTCGGACGACCCCAAATAAACGCGAATGCAATTTCATAAATCAATAGGGACAAATTATGAAAAGATATCCAAAAAACAAGCCGCCTCAATTTATGCTCCATACCTCGTGTACTACTGCCTACGAGAATTATTTGGAAACCTAGTTTTATTTATTTCAGCCCCGATTCACTTTCGGACGACCCCAAATAAACGCGAATGCAATTTCATAAATCAATAGGGACAAATTATGAAAAGATATCCAAAAAACAAGCCGCCTCAATTTATGCTCCATACCTCGTGTACTACTGCCTACGAGAATTATTTGGAAACCTAGTTTTATTTATTTCAGCCCCGATTCACTTTCGGACGACCCCAAATAAACGCGAATGCAATTTCATAAATCAATAGGGACAAATTATGAAAAGATATCCAAAAAACAAGCCGCCTCAATTTATGCTCCATACCTCGTGTACTACTGCCTACGAGAATTATTTGGAAACCTAGTTTTATTTATTTCAGCCCCGATTCACTTTCGGACGACCCCAAATAAACGCGAATGCAATTTCATAAATCAATAGGGACAAATTATGAAAAGATATCCAAAAAACAAGCCGCCTCAATTTATGCTCCATACCTCGTGTACTACTGCCTACGAGAATTATTTGGAAACCTAGTTTTATTTATTTCAGCCCCGATTCACTTTCGGACGACCCCAAATAAACGCGAATGCAATTTCATAAATCAATAGGGACAAATTATGAAAAGATATCCAAAAAACAAGCCGCCTCAATTTATGCTCCATACCTCGTGTACTACTGCCTACGAGAATTATTTGGAAACCTAGTTTTATTTATTTCAGCCCCGATTCACTTTCGGACGACCCCAAATAAACGCGAATGCAATTTCATAAATCAATAGGGACAAATTATGAAAAGATATCCAAAAAACAAGCCGCCTCAATTTATGCTCCATACCTCGTGTACTACTGCCTACGAGAATTATTTGGAAACCTAGTTTTATTTATTTCAGCCCCGATTCACTTTCGGACGACCCCAAATAAACGCGAATGCAATTTCATAAATCAATAGGGACAAATTATGAAAAGATATCCAAAAAACAAGCCGCCTCAATTTATGCTCCATACCTCGTGTACTACTGCCTACGAGAATTATTTGGAAACCTAGTTTTATTTATTTCAGCCCCGATTCACTTTCGGACGACCCCAAATAAACGCGAATGCAATTTCATAAATCAATAGGGACAAATTATGAAAAGATATCCAAAAAACAAGCCGCCTCAATTTATGCTCCATACCTCGTGTACTACTGCCTACGAGAATTATTTGGAAACCTAGTTTTATTTGTTTCAGCCCCGATTCACTTTCGGACGACCCCAAATAAACGCGAATGCAATTTCATAAATCAATAGGGACAAATTATGAAAAGATATCCAAAAACAAGCCGCCTCAATTTATGCTCCATACCTCGTGTACTACTGCCTACGAGAATTATTTGGAAACCTAGTTTTATTTATTTCAGCCCCGATTCACTTTCGGACGACCCCAAATAAACGCGAATGCAATTTCATAAATCAATAGGGACAAATTATGAAAAGATATCCAAAAAACAAGCCGCCTCAATTTATGCTCCATACCTCGTGTACTACTGCCTACGAGAATTATTTGGAAACCTAGTTTTATTTATTTCAGCCCCGATTCACTTTCGGACGACCCCAAATAAACGCGAATGCAATTTCATAAATCAATAGGGACAAATTATGAAAAGATATCCAAAAAACAAGCCGCCTCAATTTATGCTCCATACCTCGTGTACTACTGCCTACGAGAATTATTTGGAAACCTAGTTTTATTTATTTCAGCCCCGATTCACTTTCGGACGACCCCAAATAAACGCGAATGCAATTTCATAAATCAATAGGGACAAATTATGAAAAGATATCCAAAAAACAAGCCGCCTCAATTTATGCTCCATACCTCGTGTACTACTGCCTACGAGAATTATTTGGAAACCTAGTTTTATTTATTTCAGCCCCGATTCACTTTCGGACGACCCCAAATAAACGCGAATGCAATTTCATAAATCAATAGGGACAAATTATGAAAAGATATCCAAAAAACAAGCCGCCTCAATTTATGCTCCATACCTCGTGTACTACTGCCTACGAGAATTATTTGGAAACCTAGTTTTATTTATTTCAGCCCCGATTCACTTTCGGACGACCCCAAATAAACGCGAATGCAATTTCATAAATCAATAGGGACAAATTATGAAAAGATATCCAAAAAACAAGCCGCCTCAATTTATGCTCCATACCTCGTGTACTACTGCCTACGAGAATTATTTGGAAACCTAGTTTTATTTATTTCAGCCCCGATTCACTTTCGGACGACCCCAAATAAACGCGAATGCAATTTCATAAATCAATAGGGACAAATTATGAAAAGATATCCAAAAAACAAGCCGCCTCAATTTATGCTCCATACCTCGTGTACTACTGCCTACGAGAATTATTTGGAAACCTAGTTTTATTTATTTCAGCCCCGATTCACTTTCGGACGACCCCAAATAAACGCGAATGCAATTTCATAAATCAATAGGGACAAATTATGAAAAGATATCCAAAAAACAAGCCGCCTCAATTTATGCTCCATACCTCGTGTACTACTGCCTACGAGAATTATTTGGAAACCTAGTTTTATTTATTTCAGCCCCGATTCACTTTCGGACGACCCCAAATAAACGCGAATGCAATTTCATAAATCAATAGGGACAAATTATGAAAAGATATCCAAAAAACAAGCCGCCTCAATTTATGCTCCATACCTCGTGTACTACTGCCTACGAGAATTATTTGGAAACCTAGTTTTATTTATTTCAGCCCCGATTCACTTTCGGACGACCCCAAATAAACGCGAATGCAATTTCATAAATCAATAGGGACAAATTATGAAAAGATATCCAAAAAACAAGCCGCCTCAATTTATGCTCCATACCTCGTGTACTACTGCCTACGAGAATTATTTGGAAACCTAGTTTTATTTATTTCAGCCCCGATTCACTTTCGGACGACCCCAAATAAACGCGAATGCAATTTCATAAATCAATAGGGACAAATTATGAAAAGATATCCAAAAAACAAGCCGCCTCAATTTATGCTCCATACCTCGTGTACTACTGCCTACGAGAATTATTTGGAAACCTAGTTTTATTTATTTCAGCCCCGATTCACTTTCGGACGACCCCAAATAAACGCGAATGCAATTTCATAAATCAATAGGGACAAATTATGAAAAGATATCCAAAAAACAAGCCGCCTCAATTTATGCTCCATACCTCGTGTACTACTGCCTACGAGAATTATTTGGAAACCTAGTTTTATTTATTTCAGCCCCGATTCACTTTCGGACGACCCCAAATAAACGCGAATGCAATTTCATAAATCAATAGGGACAAATTATGAAAAGATATCCAAAAAACAAGCCGCCTCAATTTATGCTCCATACCTCGTGTACTACTGCCTACGAGAATTATTTGGAAACCTAGTTTTATTTAGTTTCAGCCCCGATTCACTTTCGGACGACCCCAAATAAACGCGAATGCAATTTCATAAATCAATAGGGACAAATTATGAAAAGATATCCAAAAAACAAGCCGCCTCAATTTATGCTCCATACCTCGTGTACTACTGCCTACGAGAATTATTTGGAAACCTAGTTTTATTTATTTCAGCCCCGATTCACTTTCGGACGACCCCAAATAAACGCGAATGCAATTTCATAAATCAATAGGGACAAATTATGAAAAGATATCCAAAAAACAAGCCGCCTCAATTTATGCTCCATACCTCGTGTACTACTGCCTACGAGAATTATTTGGAAACCTAGTTTTATTTATTTCAGCCCCGATTCACTTTCGGACGACCCCAAATAAACGCGAATGCAATTTCATAAATCAATAGGGACAAATTATGAAAAGATATCCAAAAAACAAGCCGCCTCAATTTATGCTCCATACCTCGTGTACTACTGCCTACGAGAATTATTTGGAAACCTAGTTTTATTTATTTCAGCCCCGATTCACTTTCGGACGACCCCAAATAAACGCGAATGCAATTTCATAAATCAATAGGGACAAATTATGAAAAGATATCCAAAAAACAAGCCGCCTCAATTTATGCTCCATACCTCGTGTACTACTGCCTACGAGAATTATTTGGAAACCTAGTTTTATTTGATTTCAGCCCCGATTCACTTTCGGACGACCCCAAATAAACGCGAATGCAATTTCATAAATCAATAGGGACAAATTATGAAAAGATATCCAAAAAACAAGCCGCCTCAATTTATGCTCCATACCTCGTGTACTACTGCCTACGAGAATTATTTGGAAACCTAGTTTTATTTGTTTCAGCCCCGATTCACTTTCGGACGACCCCAAATAAACGCGAATGCAATTTCATAAATCAATAGGGACAAATTATGAAAAGATATCCAAAAAACAAGCCGCCTCAATTTATGCTCCATACCTCGTGTACTACTGCCTACGAGAATTATTTGGAAACCTAGTTTTATTTATTTCAGCCCCGATTCACTTTCGGACGACCCCAAATAAACGCGAATGCAATTTCATAAATCAATAGGGACAAATTATGAAAAGATATCCAAAAAACAAGCCGCCTCAATTTATGCTCCATACCTCGTGTACTACTGCCTACGAGAATTATTTGGAAACCTAGTTTTATTTATTTCAGCCCCGATTCACTTTCGGACGACCCCAAATAAACGCGAATGCAATTTCATAAATCAATAGGGACAAATTATGAAAAGATATCCAAAAAACAAGCCGCCTCAATTTATGCTCCATACCTCGTGTACTACTGCCTACGAGAATTATTTGGAAACCTAGTTTTATTTATTTCAGCCCCGATTCACTTTCGGACGACCCCAAATAAACGCGAATGCAATTTCATAAATCAATAGGGACAAATTATGAAAAGATATCCAAAAAACAAGCCGCCTCAATTTATGCTCCATACCTCGTGTACTACTGCCTACGAGAATTATTTGGAAACCTAGTTTTATTTATTTCAGCCCCGATTCACTTTCGGACGACCCCAAATAAACGCGAATGCAATTTCATAAATCAATAGGGACAAATTATGAAAAGATATCCAAAAAACAAGCCGCCTCAATTTATGCTCCATACCTCGTGTACTACTGCCTACGAGAATTATTTGGAAACCTAGTTTTATTTATTTCAGCCCCGATTCACTTTCGGACGACCCCAAATAAACGCGAATGCAATTTCATAAATCAATAGGGACAAATTATGAAAAGATATCCAAAAAACAAGCCGCCTCAATTTATGCTCCATACCTCGTGTACTACTGCCTACGAGAATTATTTGGAAACCTAGTTTTATTTATTTCAGCCCCGATTCACTTTCGGACGACCCCAAATAAACGCGAATGCAATTTCATAAATCAATAGGGACAAATTATGAAAAGATATCCAAAAAACAAGCCGCCTCAATTTATGCTCCATACCTCGTGTACTACTGCCTACGAGAATTATTTGGAAACCTAGTTTTATTTATTTCAGCCCCGATTCACTTTCGGACGACCCCAAATAAACGCGAATGCAATTTCATAAATCAATAGGGACAAATTATGAAAAGATATCCAAAAAACAAGCCGCCTCAATTTATGCTCCATACCTCGTGTACTACTGCCTACGAGAATTATTTGGAAACCTAGTTTTATTTATTTCAGCCCCGATTCACTTTCGGACGACCCCAAATAAACGCGAATGCAATTTCATAAATCAATAGGGACAAATTATGAAAAGATATCCAAAAACAAGCCGCCTCAATTTATGCTCCATACCTCGTGTACTACTGCCTACGAGAATTATTTGGAAACCTAGTTTTATTTATTTCAGCCCCGATTCACTTTCGGACGACCCCAAATAAACGCGAATGCAATTTCATAAATCAATAGGGACAAATTATGAAAAGATATCCAAAAAACAAGCCGCCTCAATTTATGCTCCATACCTCGTGTACTACTGCCTACGAGAATTATTTGGAAACCTAGTTTTATTTATTTCAGCCCCGATTCACTTTCGGACGACCCCAAATAAACGCGAATGCAATTTCATAAATCAATAGGGACAAATTATGAAAAGATATCCAAAAAACAAGCCGCCTCAATTTATGCTCCATACCTCGTGTACTACTGCCTACGAGAATTATTTGGAAACCTAGTTTTATTTATTTCAGCCCCGATTCACTTTCGGACGACCCCAAATAAACGCGAATGCAATTTCATAAATCAATAGGGACAAATTATGAAAAGATATCCAAAAAACAAGCCGCCTCAATTTATGCTCCATACCTCGTGTACTACTGCCTACGAGAATTATTTGGAAACCTAGTTTTATTTGTTTCAGCCCCGATTCACTTTCGGACGACCCCAAATAAACGCGAATGCAATTTCATAAATCAATAGGGACAAATTATGAAAAGATATCCAAAAAACAAGCCGCCTCAATTTATGCTCCATACCTCGTGTACTACTGCCTACGAGAATTATTTGGAAACCTAGTTTTATTTATTTCAGCCCCAATTCACTTTCGGACGACCCCAAATAAACGCGAATGCAATTTCATAAATCAATAGGGACAAATTATGAAAAGATATCCAAAAAACAAGCCGCCTCAATTTATGCTCCATACCTCGTGTACTACTGCCTACGAGAATTATTTGGAAACCTAGTTTTATTTGTTTCAGCCCCGATTCACTTTCGGACGACCCCAAATAAACGCGAATGCAATTTCATAAATCAATAGGGACAAATTATGAAAAGATATCCAAAAAACAAGCCGCCTCAATTTATGCTCCATACCTCGTGTACTACTGCCTACGAGAATTATTTGGAAACCTAGTTTTATTTATTTCAGCCCCGATTCACTTTCGGACGACCCCAAATAAACGCGAATGCAATTTCATAAATCAATAGGGACAAATTATGAAAAGATATCCAA
>NW_027420233.1:0-31218 GCF_009905375.1 Apium graveolens
CTAACATATAAGATAGCGTGTTAATCTCTATTGAAGCGACAGTGAATATAGAGGTTTAGAACTTGCCATGCTAACATAGGTTCATGTATAATTGTTATGCATGATTCGTAGGTAATTTTAACCATCTTACTTGGCCTATGTAATCACGATAGATAACTTTCACATTAAACCGTTGTGTTTTCAAATTCTATAGACATATAGGGTCTAAGCATAATTGGTGTCTACTTAGCTTCTATCTCTTTTGTGGATGTCTAGTAGTAGGGTATTCGTGCAACGAAAGTTAGCGTTTACTAGTTCCATGTTATTTGATTAGTTGTCATCACCATTGCATGCTAAGGTTAAGAATAATGACTTTGAATGAAGTATTTAATGAAATTAGAATCCCATGTTTGTCTCATATAGTTAATTCAATCACTTTTATTCTTAGTTAATTGCATGTTAGTTTAATCTTAGTTATAAACTTCTCAACTAGTTATTGTCTTAACATTGAACGATAGCCATACCATTTTTGCATAGGGGCATAATCTTAAGTTAACTAAAAAGAGTATGGGATTTTACTCATGAATTAATGAAGATCAGTCCACATAATACTGTCAAGATTGTAGAAACAAGGGTCAGTGATGAAGATATTAACAGATTTAAAAGAATGTATATTCGCTACTCTGCATAAAAAAGGGATGAAAGTTGGATGCAACCCAATGATTGGATCAGATAGTTGCTTTCTGAAGACTTTTACAGGTCGACAACTACTAAGTGCAATTGGTAGGGATGAAAATATCACATCTATATGTCATGCAGTTGTGAGAGAGACAAACACTGACAGTTGGAGATGGTATGTAAAACTGATGAAGGGTTATTGGATCTTGGTAATGGTACTGGCTTGATAGTATAAGTGATCAACCAAAGGTATATTTGCCACTTAATTTACTCTTGCTTTATATTTTTTTAAATTAATTGACACTTAATTTACATGTGAGGATGGACTAGAGAATACAATTAAAGAACTATTGCCCAAAGCTGATCATCTACAACAAATTTAGGAAAATCTAAATATACATATGCTGTCAAGATTTAAGGCATATTTTGCATTAATTTGTGATTACAAATATGTACTGTTTGAATGCAAATTCCCTTCATCTTTGTTGAAACGACACTTTTGGGCAGCTGCTTGTAGCACACACCTTGTAGCACATAAGAATGCAAGGAAACAAAATAGTAATTCTTTGCGAACCTGCACATGAGCAATTGAAGAAACTTAATCCAGCAGTCTGGTCTAAAACATATATTTCAATCACTCTAAAAGTTGTCAATATAGAGAACAACATGTCAGAATATTTCAAAGGAAGAAAAGGGACTAATTTCGGGTATTTGTTCATTTGCATCTTTCCACTATAATTAACTGCGAAAGGCATGACTATACGCGTATATTTATATCAGAAAGAATAAAAATTTTATTTTAATCCTCACCGTTGAGATATTAGTTTATAATTGTTCCCTGACACACACTTGTCGGGGAACATGATCCATAGTTGAAAACATGAAAATAAACCCTTCAAACAAGTGTTAACACTAAAAAGTAAAAACCTCAGAACTCGTTGGCATAAAAGTATTCAATTTACACTAAATTCAACAAAGAACGCCGAGATAATACATTTTAGTCAAGAAATATAACATTACATACCTTGAAAATATAAGGGGCGAATCTAAAATATGCCTTCACTCGTTTGTTTGATTTGTTTACAAATTTTTTGAGGAGTCAAAGAAAGAAGTCCTTCCTCCGATCCCATAATTTTTTGCTTGTTTAACGTTTGACGGTCATATTGAGTGAATTCTAACCTGAAGTTTTATATATAATATGATTAAAAATAATCATAAACATTGTTAGAAAATTTATCAAACATATTTATGATATCTTTTTAAATTTATAAAAAAATTATGTGAAATTTGTAGTCAAAGTTTAGTCAATTTAAGTGAAAAAGTCAAGCCAGCCAAAAATTATGGGAGGAAGTGAGTATAAAAAGTTTTATAACTAACATACTTTATGATGTTTTTTAATTTATTAACAATCTATATGATATTTGTTGTCAAAGTTCAGTCAATTTGAGCGCAAAAAATCGAACTAGCCAAAACTTGTGTGACGGGCCGAGTATGATTTAGTGAAAAAATGTAATAAGAATTGAGAATTAATATTAATTCATAGAGTGAGTGTAGTGAACCAAATTAATAAATATGCTTAAATTTTACATTATAAAATATCTTGCTTTGGTATCGATTGAAATGTGTAGAACTTAAAGTCACGTCCAGAAAAAAGAATTGTACATGAATGAACGAGAAAGAGGAGTATAATTTTTATATAAGAATAGTGAAGTAACAGACATTAAAATCTGGACATATAATTTGTGTAAAGGAGTTTTTACATGGGTTGGTCATTCGTTTAACAATATTTGGAGCTTGTATGATGAATTTAAATAATAATAGGGTTTTCTTTGCTCCCAAGTATCAACTTATGTCTCATACAAGTGGCTTCGTACCCTATTTATAGGGATCAACTCTCACGTAGTTCTTGAGAAACAAATTATATAATTAGGATTAGGATTTTTCATCCCATACACCCCAAGCCCATTTTCCAAATCAGGCCTTCAGCCAATTAGTCACGTAAATCTCAACCGAACCCACACGACTTCTACAATATAACGACATTTCTGCATTTTTGCCGTGATTTTAGGAATGTTTCATGTCGTCCCCAAACTTTACGAATAACTCAACCGTCTGTGAGTCATTTTCCATAATGTAGCTAAAACTACACGATGTGAGTCGGCCTGGTCACCTCGGCTCGTATAAACAAGAATTACTTAAAAAGCGGAGAGGTGAGCACGTCTAGCCTCTCCTCTATCTGTCAGTATGCTAGTTCCTCGTTAGTTTGTCCAGCCCGCATGACCTTTTCTTGTGATGCGAGCTCGTATGGCCCTTCCACTATATGGTATAATCTGTCATGTTCATGTGTAGCGTGCTCACGAGGCCAGCTGGTATGGTTTATCTATTACTTGACATACTTTATAGTAATGGACCTTTAAAGATCATCACGTAGTGGGCCTGTAGCCCACTTCTAAATAAATAAGTCAAAATACGGGCCCACCTGCCCCACTCGCACTTTTCATAAATTTAAGCATAATTCCTCTTTTGGTATATCCAATTGTTCATGCTCGTGAGGACCTGTTCAGGGCCTGTGCTCAAAATGGGCAGAATAAAATATAATTAATTTATTGATGAGATTGTGAAGTTGTATGAACAGTAAACGTGATAACTGAACACTAGAACAGGATAATTAAATAAAAATATGTCTACCCGAAAATCAGGAAGAAGTGAAGACAATACAAATACAAAGAATCAAAACATTATAAGAAGCTTTGAAGTCTAGTTACAGGTCACTGAAAGAAGTTAATTAATTAACATGTTCATGCCTCGGTGAAGAATAAGGTTTGAAGACGTTCGGGGGTTTCAGAAGTGTTGAAGATTCAGTATAAAAGTGTCAACATAAGATTTCAGTGTATTAACACTGATTGGAGATAGATGGTGTTCGAAGCATAGGAATTTGAATAATTGAAAACATGGTATAAACAAAGGTTAAAGAAGACAACTGCAATTTTGAAGTTAAACTCACTTAAAGGATTTCAGTTACATGTTCAAACGTTAGTGAAGAACATAAAATGAAGTATTCAAGATTGTACTAGTAATGAAGATGTTGTCTAAGTGCCAGAAGAGATTTTAGTAAAAGTATGTTGTTTATTAACAATCGGTATTCGAAACGATAAAGTTATTGTAAGCTTAACAATATAATCAATAATATAATACAAAGACCTGAATCGAAGTTTGTCGTTTGTGACCAGACCAGTTGCACTAGGCGTCAGCGACTCGTGAAAGGAATCTGAGTATTATCAATAGAAGAATTTTTAAGTTGAACAACGTACTTGGATTGAAATTTAATTGTTAAAGTATGAGAAGAGGTGTGCAGGGTGTACAACTAAATGGCTCGGGGGTTCATGGGTATAAGCTAAAGAAAAATAATAATTCTAATGTAAATTCTAAGTGTCCACAGAAACTTGGCTCATGCCGACACTTGGCTTTAAGGAAAATTCGTGTCAACGAGAACCTTGGCTCAAGTCTACACTTTGTTCTAAGGAAAATTCTAAGTGTCGACAGGAACCTTAGCTTATATCAGCACTTTGCTCTTAGGCAAATTTTATTTGTCAACAGGAACCTTGTCTTATGTCAACACTTAGCTTTTGTCAACACATGGAATGGGAGCCAAAAATGTTTCCAAGGCAAAATCCAAAACTTATGTCAATACTTATAATCCTCTGCATCAACTTTATTGATTATATTAGTTTGTTTTACTTGGCTCTCAATTGGCCACATATCTCTAATTTAATTTGAAGTCTATACATAGCAACAGAAGCAATCAGTTGTTCTGTTTTTCATCTTTTCCAACGATGTTTCGAAGAAAAATATATATGTTGCCCAATAAAGATACAATTGTATAAATGTTTCGAATAAGTAATAAAATATAACAGCTTTTTATATTTCTGATAAAAACTGTTACAAAATCCACTCAAGAAATACTGATGTTCTTGAGAGCTGCTAGGTCGAATGATCCTCGAGTGTTTTTTACTAAGTGATGACCTAAACTGTGTTTATATACTATACAGCTACAAAAAATTAATTTAAGATATGCATTATCAAAAACTAACTGAAATTGATACTTATCTTAAACTAAGCAGATAAAGTCCTATTACTCAGACGTAACAGATATATGCTCCACATTATAAGGAACATAACAAATCCTCTAATGCTGACTGTCTTCAAATACTGATGACATGCCAAATCCTGACGGTACATCAGATCCTGATGGCATCCGAACAACCAGATCCTGAGCTTCTTCTGATAATTAAGAATTCAATATGTAACAATCTCCCCCAATTTATGCATAATGCAATGAAGCATAAATTCTGATCTCAATGATGCCAAAACCAATCTACAAAATGTAGAATGAGTAAAGCTTACTTCGGTATCTTCAGATAACTGATAGTTGTTCCAAGAAAGTTCTTCAATCTTTCTTCCTCCTTGTCTCGTAGGACTTTAACAAGCTTTTTCTTCAACTCTCTCTTCTCTTTAGTGTCTTCTCCAAGCTGATAGATAGCTGATCTTAACTTAGAAATTGAGATTTTACTTATTTTAAGATCACCAATCAACATGACGCTCAAACTTACATCTTCATGATCGGGACTGAAGGATAACTGAGGACTGTTGAGAAAAACTTGTAGCATAATCACCTTTTGTCATGACTCTTCTTCTGATTATCATAGAAGACCAGTTTCTGGTGACTTTGTTCTCAACTCTAAGAAGATAGTGAATATATTTCAATTCTGTCACAATCTTCATTAAGAGTTGCTGCAATATAAAGCTTTTTACTTTACCATTCCTGAAAAAGTACAAAATCTCTTCTCTGACATCATTATCATTTATCTTTCTATGAACAATCTTCACAGCTTCAACTTTCTCAAGGTGTGAAGGAGAAATTCTTTCACCAAGATTTTCTGTCAGAGTATCTGTATCTAACAGATCAGATTCTAAGATCTCCATATTGGAATGACTAATGCCTCCTCTGGTTCGAGATTTGAAAAATTTTAGTTTTTCATTGTATACCACCCAAGAAGGCTTCTTGATGGACTTATCAACATCTTCCTGTTCTGAGATAGAATCTCCTAACCCACCTGACATAAATTCAACATGCTTGAACCCTTTAGAATAATTGAATACATGGATGTCTTTCCATCTTCTATTCTTCTTGCCGAGAGGAGCATAGTTTGAAGAAAAATCATCAGTCTTCCCTTTTGCTTTATGCCAGAGCTCCCTCTTTGATTTTAAACTCTCTGCAAATATTCTTTGCATGCTTGATCAGTTTTCCTTCTATCAATCTTTTTTCTTTCATCAGCCTCTAAAATATGATGAGTGATTACCAGAGAAGGAGCTGACTCATTTAATGCTTTTATCACTTTTTCATCAGAGTTAAAATCAGTTATCAGGTTCACAACATCATGATCTGCTTTTACCTCAGGATTTGTGTCTGCATCAGGAGTTACATTCTGATTTGCTGTATCAGCTTGATCAATGTCAGTGGCTGATCTTTTCTTTCTTGGTATAATCAACTCTTTTGGAATCTGAACTTCTTTATCTTCCTCATTTCCTTGTACAGGAACATAACCTTCTCTGGATAAAAAATTCAGAAAAGTAGAGTTGAATGCAGTCACTTGACTTGATTTAGAAGTTCTTCCTCCTCTTCCTCTTCCTCTTCCTCTTCCTCTTACAGCATAATTGCTTCTTCAGGTGTTAGATCAGGAAATTCTTCAGTTATATACCCAAGAGCACTCCTAGCATTCTTTTGCTCAAACTTCTTATCTTTGTAATACAAGACAATCTCTTCACATGTTTCCTTATGCCTATAAGGAAAGAACAACCCTTTAGCATCTGCTAAATTAGAGATTGTAATGTCATCATCCTCAAGAGCACCAGCAGTAGTCTTGTGCTTGGCTTTATAAGCACCAGTAGACTTCCTTTGTCCTGAAGGATCATTCTTCTTGGAATGTTGAAGTTGTTGAGCAGCAGAAGCAATTTGAACATCTGTAACTGGATTATTCTTATCATCATCATCATCATCAATATCTTTATCCTTTGTCTGAATAGAATCTGGTGTACATTTTGTAGCAACTATCTTCTCCCCCTTTTTGGCATCAATATTTGAAAGAAGAGAAAACAGAGCATCCAGTTTGTCACCTAAAGAAGAAACCTTGTCTTCTAAGGAGGAAAGTCTAGAGGCCATGCTGTCTTGAGATTTAACAACATCTATGATGGTATTTTTCACACTTTTGATTTCAGCTGAGTTAGGTGTGTGAAGTAAAATTTCATCAATTTTCTCCTTGACATTAGCATGAGACTCCTTCATTTCATCAAGATCAGAGTGAATGCCTTTAACAGAATTAGTTGTAGCCTTAAGATGCATCAATTGCATACTTAAGCTGAGCTGAATCAGAATCGTCGTCATCACTATCATTATCAGAATCAGACAAACCATCAGAAAAATGTGCAGAATCAGGCAGAATTGCCTTGCCTTTATTCAGATTCTTTGCAAGAGATGCCTATGACTGATGATATCCTGAAACAGAAACAAGGTAACACCTAAATCTCTTTGTTCTTTTCAAGTGATCTCATCACTTCTCACACAATGTATTACTTTTAAGAGTAATATTATTTTCACAGAAGAACCTTTATAATTAAAGAAAACTTATAAGATTCTTGTCTCAAAGCTACCTCTCCTTTTACCAGTACAAGAGACTGCCACTCAAATTTTTAATATGATATTTTCACACACTCTCACGAAAGGCTCAATCACACATTTAGCAAAGAAATAAGAGATGGATGAGAAGAGTTGTATGCTTGTCATATAAATAGAGATGACCTCAAATTAGAGACTATTTATAATCATACAAACATGAGAATATATGAGAAGTTAGCAATACCTGAAGGTGAGTCCTCAAGTGGAAGTGATGAAAGTAGAGGAACAAACAACACATCAGGATGCTTTTTCAAACTAGCAACCAGTAATGGATCATCAATTGTAGCTAGTATAGTTGAATGATGATTCTCAGTAGGAGCTGTTGCAATATCGGGATTTGATCTGTCAAGAGAATGTGAAAGACCATAATCAGTAATTTGAACTAATGGTTCTTGTGGAGTCTGAGACATGTGAGCTGCTTCAGTAATGCTTGGTGAAGGTTATTGTGTGATCTTCTTAAAAATAGGATCATTTATGATTGCATCCACCTTTGACAGTATCTCCTGATGAGTTTGCTTTTCCTGTAGTAGTTGAATAGAGGTAGCAAAAAGGCCACTCTGAGCAATATTAACAATAATCTGTGCAGCCTTATTGTCTGCATCTTCCCTTTGAGAAGATGGTTCTTGTGTGACTGGATGTGTTGTAGTTGCTAAATCCCTTTGAGACATAGGTTCTTGTGTACTAACATCCTTGTCAATAGGCTGAGTCTTCTTCTTCTTTCTGATGTATCCAACTACTTCTGCACTTTTTCTTTTCAACTGGCTCTTTGCAGTTTTCTTGTGTTCAGCAGTTGCTTCAATTACTGGAAGCTTGTCAAGTACAGCACTAGCATCAGTAGTTGACTCCTTGGTTCCAGTAGTGTCAATCAATTCATCAGGATTTTGATCAATGGACTTCTTGATTTTTGACAGGGACCCTATTGGCATCTGATCATCTGATTCAGAATCTTCTTGTATGATCAGTCTTTTTTTCCTGATTGGAAAGCAGTCTTCTTCTTTCTTCTCACTCTCACTCAGTGAGACTTGTTTAGCTTTCTGTCCAGATGTGACAGATTTCTTAAACAGCCTTTTCTTTGTTACAACCGATGTCTTTTGAGAGACAGCAGGGGAGGCTAATTTAGAGGCTTGTTGTGTTTGTTGTTTGGAAGAAGAAATGCTTGGGTTAGAAACAAGATGGGTGATTTCTTGAGTCTTAGCATCAGGAACTGTGACAGAGGTTCCAGCATTAAGATTTGCAGGCACTTGTGTAGGAGTAGGTCTATTTCTTAACAGAAATTGCCTGACCTCTCTAGGAAGAAAGGGTGGTCCTGAAAATTTGTTATTTTCATCCCTTTTAATTTGATTAGTGATTGCTTTTTCAGAAATTTGAGAAACATGGAGTAATTCATCATCATCAAATATAGCATTAGGGCATAGAAAATTGAAAATCAGTTGCAAAAACCTAGTATACCCTATTACTCCTGATGCATCTGCTCTCCTAGAAATTATGAACTGTAATATAGTATTACCATAATCAAAATTACCAGAGTTAAGAAGAGAGTACCCAATTCTCAGGGAAGTGGATGGAAGAACATCAAAGTTTGTTGTCTTATTCAAGAAACACCTACTGATGCAGTCAAAGAAAAAGTTCCACTCTCTTTTAAGTTTAGTTCTAACCAGTTTTCCAATGGTTGTGATTTCTCCTTGATAGCCTAAAGTCCTTAGCATATCAAACAGCTGCTCGTTGATATGAGTATCAGGATCACCATCAAGAGCATGCAATCTCAAGGCTTGAAGTAATATGTCAGCATCAACTTCATATCTTTGGTCCTTATACTCAAAGGAAAAGCCAATATGTGTTGAATTTACCACAGCTGTGTTCCAGACCTGCATGACAACCCTATATGACACCTGAACAGGATTTGTGAGAGCATACCCAATTGGACATAGAATGAGAAAATCCTGAATATCATGAAAAGATGATGGTAGCTGCTGATGTATAAGCAGAGCTAAGTAATTGTTAGTGCCAAATGTATTTCCATGAATGATTGTGGTTTGACTGAAGAGTGGTGAAACTTTATACATTGTCATGATGTGAATAGCTTGTGAGAGAGAGTAAGTGTGAGATGTGCACGGTGAAACTATGTGTATGATGAATTGTGTCATAGAATTTCTTCTTGTTTTAAAACTTCACTATTCAGAAATAGGTATAACACACTTGTATGAAGAAGGTAACTTAGCGAATTTGACTTTGAACAGGAAATAATTACTGAGTAATTGAGTTTGACGGTGGAGTAAATTGCGGAAGTAAATACAAAATACATACAGTTATATCAAGACACAACCGTAGAAATTTGTTTATCTGATAATCCACCATTAATCATTAATTAAGTGAGACACTTAATTGCAACAGTAAAACTTACTCAGAGATTGATTAACACTAATAATCTGAATTAGAACGTGATGACCTGTCGTCAGGATTTGAGACCTTTCTTTTGTCAGGATTTGACTAACTTAGGATATGTCGATTCAAATTCAACATTTGTTTGTCAGAGCATCACAAATTATTAGCAACCATAATTTTAATCAAAACATTCATCAAGAAATACAATTCAAGTAGATGAAGTAAAAATTAACAGGCTTCAACAAGAACATTCACAAGCATATAATACGAGATAAGCATAGACTAAATCTTGCAATCAAAAGAAATTTTATTGATATATCAAAAGAGTACATTTCATGAAATTCATAGATTACATGTAAAAGATTACAAGATAATCCTAGTCTAAGATAGTGAATATCAACATCCTTGGTCTAAGAAGGAAGGCTATCGATTAGTTCCTCCTGCTGTTGAGAACTAGCACTACAAGACGGATGATCCGTTCTTGCTGAAGAAGAGCCTCTCTCCGTTCTTCTTCCAAGCGATCAAGATGGAGTTGATAGTCCATCTCAAAGAACAAGAGATTTGTCTGAATCTCTTGTGGAACCAAGTTCCATATCTCATCGGGAATGGCAGTGACGTGCCATTCCTGCTCCCAGTCATTACAACTGAACTCGATGTTGAAGTTTTCATAGTTCATAAACATGTTTACAAGAACCATTTTTTCGAAGGAAGAAAATAGTGAGGAATAAGAGAGAGATAATAGTTTTGTGTGAGAATTGAAGATGATATGACTGAGATGAAATGACGGTTAAATAGCCAAAGGAATATCAAGGGACTAGAGGACTGATTAATTATTAAGTGTAGAGTCAACTTAATGATTTAACCAAAAGATTTCTTTTTTTAAAAGGCGCGTCTCCTTAGACTGATGTGTAATGATGACAGTGATATATTTATTCGGACATGCACAATTAGTAAATAAATTCACTTAATTTATCATGCATATAAAATAGAATACATCAAATATTTCTGGCTTAATATCTAAAAACACAGCATTTAGGACATATCAGGATTTGATCAATATACATCAGGATTTGATCAAATATAAATTGAAATAAAAATTTACTTGTCCCAATTAACCATACCAAGTTCATTCACAAGCTTTGTAAATGTTGCTTCAGGTAATGGCTTTGTGAAGATATCAGCCAGCTGCTGATCAGTGGGAACAAAATGAAGCTCTATGGTTCCTTCAATGACATGCTCTCTTATGAAGTGATATCTGATACTGATGTGCTTTGTAAGAGAGTGTTGAACCAGATTTCCTGTCATAGAAATAGCACTTTGATTATCACGATAGATAGGAATTTTTGAGAATGATAATCCATAGTCCATGAGTTGATTTCTCATTCATAACAACTGAGCACAGCAACACCCAGCTGCAATATATTTAGCCTCAGCAGTTGAAGTAAAAATAAATTTCTGCTTCTTGCTGAACCATGAGACTAATCTGCCTCCCAAGAACTGACATCTTCCTGATGTACTATTCCTGTCTATTTTGCATCCAGCAAAATCAGCATATGAATAACCACATAATGCAAAAACAGCTTCCCTTGCATACCAAAGTCCAAGTGAAACAGTACCCTTGAGGTATCTAAAAATTTTCTTTATTGCAATCAGATGTGGCTCCATTGGTTTTTCCTGAAATCTTGCACACAAACAAGTGGCAAATATAATGTCTAGCTTGCTAGCAGTTAGGTATAATAGAGCACCAATCATACCTCTGTAAGATGTGACATCAACTGCTGTACCTTCATTTGGATCAAGTTTTGTAGCAGTTGCCATAGGAGTACTTGCAGTTGCACTTTACTGCATATTAAACCTCTTCAGTAGATTTCTTGTGTACTTGGACTGATTGATATAGATGCCATTACCAGTCTGTTTAATCTGCAAGCCTAGGAAGTAGCTCATCTCTCCCATCATACTCATTTGATAACTTGATTGCATCAACTTTGAAAACTTATCACACCGTGTTTGATTAGTTGATCCAAAAATGATATCATCCACATAAATTTAAACTAAAAGCAAATCTTTACCTTTATTCAGATAAAATAGAGTCTTATCTATTGTACCTCTTTTGAATCCACTTTCAAGTAAAAACTGAGCAAGGGTTTCATACCATGCTCTAGGTGCTTGCTTCAGTCTATAGAGTGCTTTATCAAGTCTGTAAACATAGTCAGGATGTTTGGGATCCAAAAATGCTAGTGGTTGTTCAATATAGACTTCTTCTTCAAGCTCTCCATTGAGAAATGCACTATAGACATCCATCTGGAATACCTTGAACTTCTTGTAAGCAGCATATGCCAAGAAGATTCTGATTGCTTCCAACCTAGCAACAGGAGAAAATGTCTCATCATAGTCAATACCTTCCTATTGGGAATATCCTTTAGCCACCAACCTTGCTTTATTTCTGATGATTGTTCCATCAGAATCAGTCTTGTTTCTAAAGACCCACTTTGTGCCCACAATTGACCTGTTCTTAGGTCTAGGCACCAGCTTCCACACTTCATTTCTTTCAAATTCATTCAATTCTTCTTGCATAGCCATGACCCAATCTGCATCCTTGAGTGCATCTTCTACCTTCTTTGGCTCTTCTTTTGAAAGTAGATTGTGATATAAACATTCATTCTGAGTTGCACTTCTTGTCTTTACACCATCATCAAGATTTCCAATGATCAGATCAGGAGTATGATCTTTAGTCCATTTTATGGCACTGGGAAGTGTCCTTCTAGATGCTCCCCCTGAATTGTATGCCTCTTCAAATGCATTTAAGGCTCCCCCTAAATCTGTTATGTTATCTCCTGATGAGATATTGGGACTTGAATCATTTCCATCTGATGTTGAATCAACATTGGATTCTGAGATATTAGATTGAGAAGATTCTTGAGATGATTCTTCAGTGTTAGTACCATCAGCTGACCCTTGTTGTTGCTCCCCCTCAATATGTGCAGGATCATTAGTACAGTGATTATCTTCAGAATCTGAAGGAGTGTCAGGATTTGGATCATCAGGATTTGACAGTTTATTAGAGTTTGATCCAGATTCCAACAATGCATTTTCATTTGCAAAGATTAAGCTTTCATGAGTGTCTTTTTCAAAACCAGGAATCTTCTTATCATCGAAAGATACATTTATGGAGACTACTACAGTGTATGTTCTCAGATTGAACACTCTGTATACTTTTGATGGTGAGTATCCAACAAAGATTCATTCATCAGCCTTTAATTCAAACTTTCCAAGCTGATCAGTATGAGTTCTCAAAATAAAGCACTTACATCCAAATGCATGAAGATGTTTGAGACTGGGCTTTTTTTCTTTTAGCATTTGATAAGGAGTAACACCATGTCTGTTTATCAGAGTGATATTCTGAGTATAACATGTTATGTTTACTGCTTCAGCCCAAAAGTAAGTGGGTAGTTTAGCTTCTTCTAGCAGAGTTCAGCCAGCTTCAATCAAGGTTCTGTTCTTCCTCTCAACAACACCATTTAGCTGAGGTGTACCAGGAGTTGAGAATTGTTGCTCTATGCCTTTGTACTTGCATAATTCCTCCATCTTTGAGTTCTTGAATTCAGTACCATTATCACTTCTCAGGATTTTCACTTTGTAAGTAGATCAATTTTCAATTTGCCTTATGTGGTCCAGAAGAATTTCTGGAGTTTCATCCTTCCTGTGTAGAAAATATACCCATGTATATCTAGTGAAATCATCAACAATTACAAGTGTGTACCTTTCTTGTTGATGGACATTATGTTTACTGGTCCAAAAAGGTCCAGGTGCAGTATGTGATATGGCTCAGAGATAGAGAATTCTGTTTTGCTTTTGAAAGATACTCTTCTTTGTTTAGGACCGCGCAATTACCTTGCAGAACTATTTTTTGCAAGCATCACAAAGTCCATCACTTAAGTATAGCATGTTTGGAAATCCTCTTACAAGCTCCTTCTTGTCAAGTTCATTGATTGAATTGAAGTTGAGATGTGAGAGCTTCTTATGCCAGTTCCAGCTCTTATCTACTGATGCCTTAGAGATAAGGCAAGTAGCTTCCTTTTCAAGACTTTGATGTAGCCTTGCTTCATAAATGTTACCATGTCTGTATCCTATCAAGACAATTTTCTTTGACTTGTTATGAACAACTTCACAGTGTGAGTCATAGAATACCACATGATAACCTATGTCAGTGATTTGACTGATGCTCAGAAGATTATGCTTCAGTCCATCCACCAGAGCTACATTCTCTATTGCTACCTTTCCAATTACCAAGTTGCCATATCCCAGAGTATGTCCTACATTTTCATCTCCATAAGATACATCTGGGCCAGCCTTCTTCTCAAATTCTGACAACAGGGATTTATTTCCAATCATGTGTCATGAACATCCACTATCCAAGACAAGTGTATTTTTCTTGTTACCCTGCAATCAGAAGAATAATTAATTAGAAGGATTTTTAAGGACCCATACTTGTTGGGCCCTTTTTTTGGACAACTTAAGACTTTGTGTGTCAGGAGTACTTTTGACGGTTTTTCCCTTGTCAGTATTTGTCTTGTCAGAAGCAAATTTAGTAAAACCAACAGAATTAAGCACACAAGCAATTTTATTAAACTTAGGCAAAAGTTCATAGTAATTGTGATACAACTTGTGATAAGAACTACAAGTTTAAATCGAATGCCAACTACTACCACAATGAAAATAAGGATTTTGTGGTTTATAAAATACTGATCTACCCCTAACATCAGACTCAGGAATAACAGTTTTCTTTTTCTTATTCCTCCTGCAATCAATAGCAAGATGATTAGTCCTAGGAGGATTGGGAACAACCTTATAATTTGAATCCTTAGAAATACCTTGCTTACCATTCCTGTTTCTTTTAGGACTTTTTGCTTGAGGTTTATCAGTAGCCTCAGATATTTTCTTTTTCAATTGTCTTGCTGCCAAAAGTCCTATGTTATTTTCCTTCTTAACAGACATAATGGTTTCCTTGATTTCCTTTCTTAGAGTTTTATCACTTACCATTTTTTCTTGTGATACAGATGTTGAACCCTTTTTAAAAGTGGATTTGGATTCATTAGCTTCTGAAGAGATAAACTTAACAGGAGTTTTAAGAGTGATTTTATTTTCAGTCTCAACATCCTTAACTCCATTTTTTAGCCTAAGCATTCTTTCCAGTTTTTCTTTGAGATTATCTCATGAACCTTTTTGCCTGAAACAGTCCAGGATTTAAGAGTTTTTCTCTCATTTTCTAGATCCTTTTCTAACATACTGTATCTAGCCTCAAGAATCTTAACTGAATGTTTAGCTCTCTCACATTCTTTCTTCAAATCTATCTGATTTATTAAGTCAGACTCTAACTGTTCATTCCTAGACTTCAGGATCTCAATTTCAGTTATAAGTCTATCATTTTCTAGAGTATTATTCTTAAAATTACCATGCAAAGATTTAAGAATAGATTTCAATTCAGATATGTTTTCAGTATCAAAAGAGAAGAAATGAGTTTGTACCTTAGGCTCAGATGCAGCAGGATCATCAAGACTGGCCATCAATGCATAGCATGTGTCTTCATCTTCAGAATCAGAGGATTCCACCCAATTCTTCCTTGATGTGATCAGGGCTTTGTTCTTCCCTTTATCATGCTTTGTTTTCTTGCACTCTGAGGCAAAGTGACCAGGTTTATCACAGTTGTATCACTTGATCTTTGTCATGTCTACCTTCCCAGCTTTAGAGTCTTTTCCATCTTTTCTCCCAGTTGACTTCCTTTCACCTCCAGTGAACTTTTTCCTGAAGCTTTTGTTGTTCCTAGACTTCCTGAATTGCATTCTCTTGAAGCCCTTAACCAGCAATGTGGCCATTTGCATGACATCAGAATTTGTCATGTTCTCATCAGTTCCAGAATCAGTATTATCATCAGGATTTGATGATGAATCATCAGTATCTGATTATGGCAAATTGTTCTTCTTTTTTGTAGCTCCAGTAGACTTTTCTCTTGAAGCTTTATCATTCACTTTCAAAGCAACAGATTTCCCTTTGTTGCTTTTCCTCTCTCTCCTTTGCTGAACTTCCAAATCATGAGTTTTCAGCATGCCATAGAATTCATCTAGAGTAATTACTTCCAGATCATACTGATGTCGTATGATTGAAGTCTGAGTCTCTCATTCTTCACTCAAGGCTCTTAGAAACTTAGTGTTTGAATCCTCTCGATCATACACCTTTCCCACCAAAGACAGATTGTTTAGCAGGGTCAAAAATTTGTCATATATGTCAGTGAGTCTTTTATCAGGCTTGGCCTCAAAGTGTTCATATTCTTGAATCAGAACAGCCCTTCTGTTCTTCTTGATGGCCATGGTTCCTTGACATTGAGTTTCAAGAGCATCCCAGATCTATTTGGCAGTCTTGTAGGCTATAACCCTGTTTGACATCATAGAATCAAGGCTGTTATGCAAAATGTTTCTTACCTTTGCATATTTCTGCACAACTACTTTCTCTTCTGGTGTCCATTATGTCTTCTCCTTCAGTTGATAATGTTCAGCAACCGTAGGAGTTGCAGGCACCAGTTTTGTTGGCATGAAGGGTCCATCATTGATTACGTCTAGATAATCTGGATCTGTAGCTTCCAGGTACATGAGCATCTTCACCTTCCATGTTAGATATTCAGTCTTTTTGAGAATGGGAAGTTTAATGCTTTCATACTTGTTCAGAGACATGTTTAGATCGTTTCTGATTATAAATTTATCAGTGTGCTCTGATACCAATTGTTTCCCAGTAAAGATACAATTGTTTAAGGGGGGTTGGATATAATTGTATAAATGTTTCAAATAATTAATAAAATATAACAGCTTTTTATATTTCTGATAAAAACTGTTACAAAATCCTCTCAAGAAATACTGATGTTCTTGAGAGCTGCTAGGTCGAATGATCCTCGAGTGTTTTTTACTAAGTGATGACCTAAACTGTGTTTATATACTACACAGCTACAACAAATTAAATTTAAGATATGCATTATCAAAAACTAACTGAAAATGATACATATCTTAAAGTAAACAGATAAAGTCCTATAACTCAGACGTAACATGAAAAGGAATATGTCCTAAGTCCAATCATGTATAAGGATTTAGGAATAACTTTTATGTAATCTGTTTTGATTTCATTGATATTAATAAAAGACTTGTTTTGTTTTTATTACGGGCTTTATCTATTTAAGTGTTTAAATAAGATATACCATAGTTTAGAGTAAAGCTTTTTATGGATTATGATGAGATCATAATAGTGAGACCTAAAAAGATGATAACTCTAAACTTAAATAGTTCCTGGTCATAGGATTACTAACTGGTAATTAATAATCCGCAAAGATCGGTACATACTATGCTTGCTTCATTATGAAGGATGTCTGTTCTCATAGACATTTGTGTGGTGACACTATAGCTAGTATGTAGGTGCTTATTATAGAATAAGTTCACTGAACATGACTCGCTCAGCTGAACAACTGATGGAGTTCACTCACGTGTCAGCAGTTGTTCGCTTAGTGATAGTTGTACAAGTATCCTTAGACTTGAGGTCATCATAGTCATCTTGTGTACACTGAACTATGCTTTGGTTTAGTTCTTAGTTTCCGGGGACAATTATTAGGGCTCTTCTGGGTATAGGAATTTGTACACGAAGATAGTATATAATCAATAAAGGATCTACCCCTTCCAGTGAAGGAAGCGAATGTTCAAGGCTGATCCACTTATGCTAGTTCAGAAATCTCTGGCCAGAGTGAATGAAATTAGAAAGGAGTTTCTAATTTGCATAGAACTACGCATAATAAATGGTAAGCAAGTGATTGAATTAGATAGGCTTGACACGAGATCCATGCCTTGTATTTAATCGGGACATTGTAGGGTAGAAGGAGTTTATTGTACGGTAACTATTCACTGACAGGTTCTTGGTATTCTAAGCAGTGAATTTATATTATCCGGATAGTCGCGATATGTTGAGAAGCATCACTCACGATGTAGAATAAATGTGATTAATTAATTAATCATATTTAATAAATTAGAGAATTTATATAAATAATGATAAAATAGTTTTATTATTATTTATTTCTACTACCGGCTTAATATTGAACCTACAGGGTCACACCATAAAAAGAGAATGATTTAATGGTGGAGGAATTAATTAATAATGGCTAATAATTATTTATTTATGAAATAAATAATTAATTGACAAATTTAATAATTGATTAAATGAGATTTAATTGATTATAAATTAATTAAGAAAAGTTCTTAATATTATTAATTAAAGGATTTAATTTTTGGAAATTAAATCGAGAGAGAGAATTATTTCTAAAGTGTTTAGAAAAAGGATTAATGATTAAAAGGTGTTTTAATTATTAATGAGAATAATAAATGGGATAATAATAATAATAATAATATTTATGGGAAAATTTCAGCTGAAAATTTTGCCTATAAATACACTATTATAGACCCTATTTTATTCTAACCCACATCGAACCCGAAAACCCAAAAAGTTTGGAAAACTCAATTCTCTCCACCTTCTTCCTCCTCCTTAACATCGTTTTCTTGGTGGATACCGGTGGAGTGCTTCAGACTTGAGGAGCAACTGCTAAGGATCTCTGATCGTTGTCTCCGAATTATTTTAAAAGGTTAGATTCGATCCCTCAAATTTTTATTCACGATTTATATGCTTTTATTTGGATTTTGTGTGTGTAAAAGTGTTTTGCCACGCCCCGCTGCGATTAAAAATCCAACATAACAAATATCTGCTCCATATTATAAGGAACAGAACAAATCCTCTAATGCTGACTGTCTTCAAATACTGATGACATGCGAAATCCTGACGGTACATCAGATCCTGATGATATCCGAACAGCAAGATCTTGAGCTTCTTCTGATCATTAAAGATTCAATATGTAACAATATAGAGCAACAAAGGGGTTTAAACTCATTGTTTTATCCATTAACTTCTCACTAGAGAAGCGTCATAATGCCCGATTTAAATCTTGTATATTCTTAAGGGCGTTATAGTCATTATCCGGTAGTTAAATCCTTACGCAAACAAAAGCTAAATCTTTGTATATGATTTAATTTGTTGATCTTTGTAGTATCCTAAGAACTTTTGGTTCTTGGATTGTAGCCGGTCGATTTATTCACCGGATTGTAGCAACCCCTCGAGGATTTATATATATATATATATATATATATATATATATATATATATATATATATATATATTTCCACGAAATCTTGTGTTCTTCATTTAATGTTCTAAACACTATTCACCTCAAGAATACAGAACCACTAACTGAACACTAAATCATTTACCCGCAAAAGATTTGAAATAATTTTGTAAATTAGTGAGTATCGTATTCAACCTTGATAGGGAATAAAATAAGGCCTGAGTACAACCAGACCCATTTGAGAGGGCCCAAAACCCTGAATATTAATTAATTTCATAATTAATTAATAAGGGATAAGTCAACTGATAAGATGAGTCCTAGAGGGGAAATAAATCCTTGTAGATTGGCCTCCAAGGAACCTCGTGGGATAAGGAATCACCTTCCTACCTCTTAGGACTCCAAAGTCCATTCTAATTCTGAGAGTTGCCCACCAAGTCTCCTAACCCAAGTCCAATTCAAGGACTCCCAACATCTATATAAGGGGCCTCACCCCACAAATCAGAACTACGTTTTTGACTTGATCATTGGCATACAGCAAGGTACGTAGGCATCTTGTTAAGGCTGATCGAGTCACGAAACACAAGAGCAGTAAATCGAGCCTCGAAGTTCAGGTTCCCTAGTAATAAATACAACAATTATTATACCCTAGTTTTTGATCCATAACATTTGGCGCCGTCTGTGAGAAAGCACAACAACAACCATGGCGAGAACACGGAGAGGAAGTAGCGCCCTTGAAGGAGGAACACCAACGGGGACAACCCAAACGATTTCCTCAACCGTGGAGGTACCTCCGCATTCAACCTATACCGCCACCCAAGGAGAAGCCCGGGTAGGGGCAACTGAACCTCAACCTCAAGGGACGATTCCCCCGGCTCCTCAAGGGACGAATCCCCAACTTCAACAGCTACATACACCTGTGAATTCTCGACCCGTTGGGTATGAGTATTCAACTATTGTGACCACTAACCCCCCTTACGGGATGCCCCTTTACCCTGAGGTTTGAGGAAGTGGACATACTGCACGGAGTGAAGCACGGGGGCAAACACCCCCTACATACAAGGTTTGGCTCCTATCCCGGAGGATCAGGAATTTTTTGGTTCTTATACTGAGAGGGACTCCGAATCTTCGGATGATGAAGTGGCCCCAAGAAGGAGACGTGCTGGCAAAGAGCCGATGCCTGATGGTAAATAATGTCCCAGGAGCACCCGAGGGACGAATCTGCAAGAAGTGCAGGAGAGAATCAGGGCTCACGAGGCTGAGATTCAAAGGCTGAAGCGCGACTTGAAGGCGCACTAGGCTCCCAGACCCCCACTACCACCTAGGGGGAGGAATCCTCCTCCAATCATAGACCTGGATGGTCCATCACAAAGAAGGACCGTAGTCCCAAGAGCTAATCCAAGCAACCTTCTCCCCCTTGGAGATCCTGATGATCCTACTCCAACATTCACCGAAGAGATAATGAATGCCCATATCTCAAGGAAGTTCAAGATGCCCACTATCAAAGCTTATGATGGCACTGGAGATCCCGCTAATCATGTCAGGACATTCTCTAATGCACTGTTATTGCAGCCCATGAATGACGCTATTAAGTGTCGGGCCTTTCCTCAAACCCTGTCGGGAATGGCTCAAAGATGGTATAGTCGTTTTCCCCCGAACTCTATTGGGTCCTTCCGAGAATTAAGTCAGGCTTTTATTAAGCAGTTCATCAGCGGGAGAGTGCATAAGAAAAGTTCAGCATCCCTCATGAGCATTGTGCAGGGAGCGAAGGAATCCTTGAGAGACTACCTGAATCGTTTCACAAAGGAAGCTTAAAATGTCCCGGACCTTTATGACAAGGTAGCTACGATAGCCCTGCAACAGGGAACTAGGGATGAGTTCTTTAAGATGTCCTTGGCCAAGCGCCCCCCCTGAAAGCATGTTGCAGCTCCAAGATAGGGCCGGGAAGTACATCAAAGTGGAGGAGAGCATGAGGAAGACAATAGTAAGTAACGAGCCCACTGAAGGCAAGAAGCGGAAAACTGATCTGGAATATATCGCTAAGGACAAGTATCCCAGAACTGAGCAAAACCCTGATTCAACCCCAAAGAAGGGAGGACCTGGGAAAAAGTTCACTGAATACGCTAAGCTGAATACTCCTAGAAGCCAGATCTTGATGGAAATCTAGAAAGATCAAGATATTCATTGGCCTAAACCCTTGAAGGCTGATCTTGCCAAGCTAGATAAGAGCAAATATTGTAGATTTCACAAAGATGTTGGTCATGACACCGATGAGTGTAGGCAACTGAAAGATGAAATAGAATTCCTCATTCGGAAAGGAAGATTGAACAAGTACACTGGGGAAGGAAGAGATATGAATAACACTGGGAGAAAGAATTTTGAAGATCGTAGGAGAGACCAAGATGATCAAGGCAAAATCCCCAGCCTAGGGGACCGGTTATAAATACAATCTTTGGAGGACCGCGACCCTGAGGGCTTGTGATAAACACAATATTTGGAGGACCAAGTACTGCTGGATTATCCAGGAACTCCAGGAAAGCATATACCAGAGAGGTTATGCATATTGTTGGGGAAGCCCCGAAGAGGGCCAGGACAGGAGTAACAATGACATTTGATGATTCTGACTTAGAGGGTATAAAATTTCCTCATGATGACCCGCTGGTCATAACACCAATAATAGGGAACAGCCCGTTAAAGAGGGTCCTTGTAGATAATGTTGCTTCAGTGGATATCTTGCTCTATGACACCTTTTTAAGGATGGGTTATAATGATTCTCCATTAATCCCGACCGATATGCCGATATATGGATTTGCGGGAGTGGAGTGCCCCGTGGGAGGGATAATCAAGTTGCCAACAATCATAGGTCAGGAACCAAGACAAGCAACACAAATGTTGGACTTTGTGGTGGTGAAGGATAGTTCAACTTACAACGCTATCACGGGAAGAACGGGGATAAGTGCCTTCAAGGCAGTCCCTTCTTCCTACCATTCAGTTATGAAGTTTCCCACCCGGAATGGGATTGGAGAAGAGAGAGGAGATCAAAAAATGGCTAGAAGTTGTTATGTGGCCTCTCTGAGGGAAGATGGAGTTGGGGGGCAGGTTCTGCCTATTGAAGATCCGGATATCCGAGAGAATGATAAGAAAAGAGGGAAGCTAGAAAAAGACTTGGTTTCGGTTCCTTTAGCCTCCAAGGATCCTGAGAAAGTGACCTTTGTTGGAGCCACACTAGAGGAGCCCCTTAGAGGGAAGTTGGTGAAATTTTTGTAAGAAAATAGTGATGTGTTTGCATGGTCGGCAGCTGATATGCCAGGTATAGACCCAGAACTGATCACTCACAAGCTGAATGTGGATCCAAATCGGAAGACAGGGAAATAAAAGAAAAGAAGTTTTGCTCCAGAGAGGCAGGAAGCTAAAAAACAAGAAGTAGAGAAGCTCTTAGAGGCTGGTTTCATCGAGGAGATAAAATTTCCCGAATGGTTAGCAAACCCTGTGATGGTAAAGAAAGCTAATGGGAAATGGAGGATGTGTGTGGATTTCACTGATTTGAATGATGCATGCCCCAAGGATTGTTTCTCGCTGCCAAGGATAGATACATTGATAGATGCTACCGCTGGACATGAGATGCTGAGCTTCATGGATGAATTCAGTGGATACAATCAGATCAAGATGCACGTACAAGAACAACATCCCAAAGGTATCATTCATCACTGACTTTGGTGTTTATTGTTATCTTGTTATGGAATTTGGTCTCAAGAATGCAGGAGCCACCTATCAAAGGTTGGTGAATAAGATTTTTAAGGATCTTATTGGCAAGACCATGGAAGTTTATATCGATGACATGTTAGTCAAGAGTCTAGTAAAGACTGACCATATAACCCATTTGAGGGAAGCTTTTGAGGTCCTGAGATACCACAAGATGATGTTAAATCCTGCAAAGTGTGCTTTCGGAGTAGGATCTGGAAAGTTTTTAGGATTGATGGTCTCCAAGAGAAGAATCGAGGCCAATCTCGATAAAATAAAGGCAATCCTGGATATGGAGCCACCAAAAACTATTAAAGATGTTCAAAAGCTCACTAGAAGGGTTGTTGCATTGGGGCGATTCATCTCAAAGTCTGGGTACAAGTGTTTGTCGTTCTTCAAGTCCTTGAAGAAGGTTAAGGATTTTGTATGGAGTGAGGAAAGCCAGAAGGCATTCGAGGAATTAAAGAAATATATGGCCCAGGCCCCATTGTTGGCCATGCCAGCTCTGAATGAAGTTTTATATTTGTACTTGGCCATTTCAGAGAGTGCCTTGAGCGCTGTATTGGTTAAGGAGGAACTTAACCAAAATTATTTAATTCCTTGGTAAAATTCTGAGAAGTTTGCTTTAGCCTTGGTAATGGCATCAAGAAAGTTGTGTCCTTACTTTCAGGCTCATCAAGTTAAGGTGCTAACAAATCAGCCCCTGAGAAATATTATTCATAGTCCCCAAGCTAGTGGGAGGCTGATCAAGTGGGAAATAGAGTTGGGAGAATTTGACAACAAGTACAAGCCGCGACGGCTATAAAAGCCCAGGCGTTGGCTGACTTCGTGGTGGAATGTACCATACCCAACCAAGAAGTCAGGGGCAGGAAGATACTATACCTCAAGACAAGGAAGTTGATAAGGGGGACAAAGAAAAGGATGATAAGGAGAAGGAGTATTGGGTTCTCTATTTTGATGGAGCATCAAAAACAAATTCAAGTGGAGCAGGGCTAGTTTTACAAAGCCCCAATAAGTTCTTGATTGAATATGCTATAAAGTTAGACTTTTCAACCACAAACAATGAGGCAGAATATGAAGCTCTAATAGCTGGCCTCGGCCTAGCAGTGACACTAAGAGTCAAGAACTTGAAGGTCTGTGGAGACTAAAAGTTGGTCATATCCCAGGTGAAGGGAGAGTTTGAGGCAAGGGATGATATGATGGCTAAGTATGTCCGCCTAGTAAGAGCTGTGATGACTCAATTCGATGAGTGCCATGTTTAGCACATCCCAAAGGAGGAAAATGCTAAGGCGGATGCATTTTCGAAGTTTGCTTCATCTGAGATAGAGGAAAGTTTAGGATGTGTATACTTCCGCGTTCTGAAGACACGGAGCATTGATGTTAAGCTCGTAGCTCCTATAGGGCCAGGGACATCATGGATAGATCCCATTAAGGCCCACATTCAAACTGGTTGGATGCCAAACGACGTGATTGAAGCACGGAAGCTGGCTGTTCGAGCACTGAGATACTCCTTGATAGACGGGATTTTGTATAAAAGATCTTATGTAGTCCCTTACTTAAGATGTCTCAGATCGATGAGGCATGACTGGCTCTTGAAGAAGTACATGAAGGTATCTGTGGGCAACACTTAGGGGGCAGAGCACTAGCTCATAAGATAACCCATTTAGGATTCTATTGGCCAGAAATGATGGCCGATGCTAAAGAGTATGTGAAGAAGTCTGATCGCTATCAGAAGCATGCACCTGTCATTCGACAACCCCTCGAGATGCTGACCTCCATCAACTCTCCCATCCCCTTTGCCATGTGGGGAATGGATATACTTGGACCTTTCCCTATGGCCACGGCACAAAATAAGTTCCCGATTGTAGCAATTGATTATTTTACTAAGTTGATTGAAGCCAAGCCTTTGGCCAAGATCACTGAAGGGTTTTTAGCACATAAACGCAACGAAAACGTAAATTTAAATCTTAAAAAAAAACCGAAACCCTCCGCAGGATCCATGCGAAAAATAATATTTAATTCGTAGTTCAGTATGTTTACCTTAAGAAGCTTTACGTTAATGGAAAGATGGAAGTCTTTAATAGCGATCCAAGAACGATGAACGAAAATCCCTAGCAGCTGCTTCTCAAGTGTGAAGGACTCCACCGGTATCCACCAAGAGTACAATGTGATGGAGGAGGATGAGGTTGAGAGAATTAGTTGCCTCCCTCTTGTTCTACTTTAGAATTAGGGTTAATTATTTGGGTTTGAGGCAAATAGGGTTTATAATAGTATATTTATAGGCAAAATTTTCAGCTGAAAATTTTCCATAAAATATTATTATTATTAACCCTTTAATTGATTATTCTTATTAACCAATTAACTAATAATTAAAACACCTTTTAATCATTAATCCCTTTTCTAAACACTTTAGAAAAATAATTCTCTCACTTGATTTAATTTCCAAAATTAAATTCTTAATTAATAATATTAAGAATTAATTAAATCTCATTTAATCAATTATTAAATCTGCTAATTAATTATTTATTTCACAAATAAATAATTACCATCCATTATTAATTAATTCCTCCACCATTAAATCATTCTCTTTTATGGTGTGACCCTGTAGGTTCAATATTAAGTCGATAGTAGAAATAAATAATAATAAAACTATTTTATCATTATTTATATAAATTCTCTAATTCATTAAATATGATTAATTAATAAATTAATCATATTTATTCTACATCGTGAGGGATACTTCTCAGCATATCGCGACTATCCGGATAATACGAATTCACTGCTTAGAATACCAAGAACCTATTCAGTGAGTAGTTACCGTACAATCAATTCCTTCTACCCTGCAATGTCAGGATTAAATACAAGGCATGGAACTTGTGTCAAGCCTATCTTATTTAATCATTTGCTTTCCCATTCACTATGCTTAGTTCTATTTAATGTAAATTAGAAACTCCTTTCTAATTTCATTCACTATGGCCAGAGATTCCCGAACTATCATAAGTGGATCAGCATTGAACATTCTCTTCCTTCACTGGAAAGGGTAGATCCTTTATTGATCATACACTATCTTCGTGTACAAATTCCTATACCCAGTAGAGCCCTTATAATTGTCCCTGGAGACTAAGAACTAAACCAAAGCATAGTTCAGTGTACACAAGATGACTATGATGACCTCAAGTCTAAGGATACTTGTACAACTATCACTATGTGAACAACTGCTGACATGTGAGTGAACTCCATCAGTTGTTCAGCTGTGTGAGTCATGTTCAGTGAACTTATTCTATAATAAGCACCTACATACTAGCTATAGTATCACCACACAAATGTCTATGAGAACAGACATCCTTCATAATGAAGCAAGCATAATATGTACCGATCTTTGCGGATTACTAATTACCAGTTAGTAATCCTACGACCAGGAAATATTTAAGTTTAGAATTATCATCTTTTAGGTCTCATTATTATGATCTCATCATAATCCATAAAAAGCTTTACTCTAAACTATGGTATATCTTATTTAAACACTTAAATAGATAAAGCCCGCAATAAAACCAATATAAGTCTTTTATTAATATCAATGAAATTAAAACAGATTACATAAAAGTTATTCCTAAATCATCATACATGATTGGACTTAGGACACATCTCTTTCAATCTCCCACTTGTACTAAAGCCAATCACTCCGGTATCTAATACCCATCTTGTCTTTATGACGATCAAAGTGACTTTGAGAAAGTGGCTTTGTCAGTGGGTCTGCTACGTTGTTATGTGTGTCAACTCTCTTGACATCTCCTCTTTCAATACAATACAAGAAATGTTACCGCGCTCACACTAACCTTTTTGTAGACACATGGTTTATCTATGTTTTTGATAAAATCAAAATCTTTGATTGTCTCATCAAAAACGGATGTTCCATCTAAGCTTACTTTAAACCATATATGGTTCGCAGCAGCTTACACACCAGGTGTTCATTTCCCTTGGAAAGAAAACCCTCTGGCTGTGCCATATACACTTCCTCTTTAAGTTTCCCACTGAAGAAGGCCATTTTCACGTCCATTTACCAGATCTCATATTCGTAGTAAGCAGCAATCGCAAGCAAAATCCGAATTGATTTTAACAGGGCTACAGGCAAAAAAGTTTCATCAAAGTCAAACCCTTGCCTTTGTCTGAATCCTTTTGCCACGAGCCTGGCCTTATAGGTCTCCACCTGCCCATCTGCTCCAATCTTTCTTTTGTATACCCACTTGCACCCAATAGGCTTAAAACCTCCAGGCGCCTCAACCAGAGTCCATACTTGGTTGGTATACATTGATTCCATTTCGGATTTCATGGCACTATGCCATTTCTCTGAGTCAACACTACTCATAGCCTCATTATAGGTCACAGGGTCGTCATCATCAATGATTGACAACTCATTGTCATTCTCAATGACAAGGCCATAATACCTCTCAGGTTGGCGAGACACTCTCCCTGACCTACGAATGGGCTGTTCCACAGAAGGTTGTTCAGTCTGAACAGGTGTTTCCACTTGATCCGTAGTAGTTTGTGCTTCTTGAACTTCATCAAGTTCAATTTTGATCTCACTGTTTACTTCAAGGATAAACTGCTTTTCCAAGAAGGTAGCATGTATGGAGACAAACACCCGATGATCGGTGTAAAAGTAATACCCTAAAGTCTCTTTAGGATATCCCACAAAATTACATTTTACAGATCTAGATTCCAGCTTATCTGGGTCAACTTTCTTGACATAAGCTGGACATCCCCAAATCTTAACGTTTTTAAGACTCGATTTCCTTTATTTCTGGAGTTTGAGGAACAGATTTGGAAGGCACATTATTCAGTAAATATGCTGAGGTTTCCAATGCATAACCCCACAGGAATACTGGAAGATTCGCATAGGTCATCATGGACCGAACCATGTCTAACAAAGTTCGATTTCTCCTTTCAGATACCCCATTCAACTGTGGAGTATATGGAGGAGTCCACTGGGAGACTATACCATTTTCTTTGAGATAAGCTAGAAACTCTCCATTCAAGTATTCACCACCTCGATCTGATCGAAGAGTTATAATACTATGTTTGGTTTGTTTCTCCACTTCATACTTATATTCTTTGAACTTTTCAAAGGCTTCAGACTTGTGTTTCATCAAATACACATATCTGAATCTAGATCGATCATCCATGAAAGCAATGAAGTATGAAAATCCACCCATGGCTTGCGTAGACATTGGTCCACATACATCTGTGTGTACCAATCCAAGCAAATCTGCAGCCCTCTCTCCATATCCACTAAATGGAGATTTGGTCATTTTACCCAATAGACAAGACTCGCATGTAGGATATGATTTAAAATCAAAGGGTCAAGTAACCCTTCCTTATGCAATGTCCGCAATCTATTTTCACTAATATGACCAAGTCCGCAGTGCCACAAGAAAGTGAGATTTTCATCATCCCTTTTTCTTTTATTAGTATGTCAATTTGTAGTAAATTATGCTCTACGTCACGTACATACAGACCATTGTTTAAAATACCACTTCCATAAAGAACGTTATCTCTAAGAATTGAACATTTATTATTCTGAATAACAAACGAAAATCCAGCCAAGTCTAACATGGAATAGAAATAATATTCCTCACAATCGAGGGAACAAAATAACAATTATTTAGAACAATAGTCTTTCTCGTAGGTATATGTAAATGAAATGATCCTACAGCTTCAGCAGCAACTCTTGCTCCATTTCCCATCCGTAGAATCACCTCATCTTCTTCAAGAGTCCTACTTCTCCTTAGTCCCTGCAAACAAATTGCAAATATGAGAACCACAGGCGGTATCTAATACCCAAGTAGAAATTTGACTTAGTGACATATTAACTTCGATCATGAACATACCTGAATCAGAAGCGGTAGTCTCACTACCCTTCTTCTTCTTCAATTCTGCAAGGTAAACATTGCAGTTCCTCTTCCAGTGCCCCACCTTGTTACAGTGAAAGCAAATAGCTTTGCTCTTGGGGTCTTCAGCTTTTGGTGGAACCGGCTTTTTCTCACTTACTTTCTTCTTCTTGGAAGGGTTCTTCTTTCTTTTCTTAGGATTGGAATCTTCACCAATTAGAAGAACATAACTTTTCTTAGGGGGAAAATTCAATTTCGCAATCTTCAACATGTTGTAGAGTTCAGGCAGGCTGACATCCAGCTTATTCATGTGAAAGTTCACAACAAACTGCGAGAACGAACTCGGAAGTGATTGCAAGACCAAGTCTTGGCTCAGCTCCCCATCCATGGAAAAACCAAGTTGTCCAAGATGTCCAATCAAATTGATCATCTTAAGTACATGGTCATTCACAGATGATCCCTCAGACATCCTACAACCAAACAGTTCCTTCGATATCTCATATCGAGCTGTCCTCCCTGCCACATTATATAACTCTTGTAGATGCATAAGGATAGTGTGAGCATCCATATGCTCATGTTGCTTCTGTAGCTCAATGTTCATGGAAGCTAGCATGATGCATTGAGCAACATTTGCATCATCTATCCACTTACGATACACAACATGTTCATCATTATGTGCATCGCTAGCAGGTTCAGTAGGCTTAGGTGAGTCAAGCACATATTCCAGCTTCTCAACCCTGAGAACAATTCTCAAGTTTCGAAGCCAGTCAGCTAAATTAAGACCAGTCAACTTGTGAGCATCTAGTATACTCCGGAGTGATAGTGTAGAAGACATAACGAATATAGTAAATCTGTAAATGATGAACACATAACAACACTTAGCAAATATTCAATTTCATTTCAAGACACTATATGAATCGGGTCTTTATTCATAAGTGGCTCCCACAAGTTTATCTAATTTATACAACCCCTAAGTGAAAATTAAGCATTCATAATGCTAGTGGGAATAGGGATCCTTCATTCCATCACACAACCTCGGCTATAGCACGAAACGTCATGTGAAGTTCAATAGGCAGCCAACTCTTGTCAATTACATCTTATGTTATTCCCTAATAAAACTTTAGCCTCTTGAATAATTGAGTCACGGCTGTAGCACGACAAACTCAATATTCTAAGTCAAGTCTAACCCAACATTTCGTACAATTGAATCAGTCTCCAACGGCCACGGCTGTAGCACGTAACGACCTTCAGATTCTAATTCAATGTACACATCGCTATGTAATAGACAAGTATTTATTATTTCGAATCAAAGCCCTCGGTTGTAGCACGAAACGACAATGATTTAAAAATAAGAACCACTTTCTACCATGTTGGAAGGCTATGACCGACACAAGCCCGTTGTGTCATTGGCCAATTACTACTTGATATTATTTAATTTTAGAGGATTATATTATGTTACAATCATAATCATATGATAAAGAGATTCTTCCTTTTAAAATTAAATATTTCAAATCAATAATCGATAAGCAGATGATTCCCAGATGGGGGGAGCATTGTCAAAGAGACGTCACTTAATACCCCTTTCTTACAGATAGAAATTGCTTTTGACAGAATCATCCTTTCTCTCAATATTGAAAATTCATATTTAATTACGTGTTTCTAAACACATATATGATTGTATTCATAATATTATTGTTAGGCAAGAAATGATTCCTATTCTAGTTTCTAGAGCACGCCTTATATTGATTTAAGTTCACCTAAATCTATCATTGCATGGTAAACATAGGGATATCTCATATATAAAATTAAATAAACAAGTAATGTAAAGTGCAATAAAGTAAATGTGTTTGGTTATGGCCCCATCCTATGTGATTTTTATCAAGCTCATGATAAAGATCAAGGTCAATCTAATATGGTGATGGAAAAATACAACTACTTATTACATAAGTCTTCTTCTTTGTTTAGACTTCTTGTATGCCTCGTCTTCTTCTTTGTATCACCTCCATTGGATAGCCTTCTTGTCTTCAATTACATTACATAGATTGAAAGTAAAACTAATCTAATGAACTTACAAGAATAACTCGAGTTACATTCGAGATTTATGATTACAAAGATTGACGACATGCAAGTCGTATTTAAAACCAAAACCAAAACCATTACACTAAGGTCGAAAGGCCATAACCATCCCACCATGCTCATACACACATAAAAGCATGTTAAAACACATAACTGATCTTAACATATCATATTATCCATGATCTATCATAAAAAAAATGACAAAAATAAGAATCAAATCAGAAAACAAAAGATCACTGTTACGGGCAGTAAACGACATCAAACGCCTTACCGACGAGTCGTTGAACATTAGCTATCAGTTTTGTTTAGACGCTCGTTACTATGAAATAGGGTATTCGTTTGCGAAAATCGGACACCAACCGGGATTTCAGCAAATCTGCAGCAGGCAATTCGAATCCGTATCTATATGATTTCATAATTAGAAACAAAATAAATCATGTAATATAAGTATATATACAGATTACTACTCATCTTATGTATACAACTACATGAATATCTATATTCAAACCATACATATATAAGCATATTATATCACATAAATCATG